>NC_142929.1:89472188-89494688 GCF_046866305.1 Octopus bimaculoides
TAGACCAGTGTCTTGGTACACTGAAGTTTCTAGTGGCCCAGTTTGATTCGATTCAAGAAGCAGTAACATTCCGAAAACACATATAGGGAAGAGGCCACAGAACCGGCCTAAAAACACTACACACACGCATACACGCATACACGCACAGAGACACACACACACACATATAGATACACACGCACGTATATTCATGCATGTAAATACATACATACAGATGTATCTACATACGTATTTGTAGGTGAGTGTCTGAATGCTTGCTCTTTCTTTCATTTTAATTAGTTATTTTAGTAACTGGACTGCAGTCACTTTTGCATACCACCTTGAACATTTTATTTGATCAAATCACCTGGGGCTTATTCTTGCGATCTCCTTTAGTCAAATGGAAATTAAACAAATGAAGTTCGGTTGTCAAACGCAAAGTGACAAACAAAGCACAAAGACGCATACATACGCATGCACACGCATGCGCATACCCAAGGATGTATGACATATCTTGAGACTTTACTTCTTGATGAAGTCCTAGAGGTGTCATTGTGACATTCGAGTGACGGATATTCTTAGACATAATGGACAGCTCATCTCTCTCCAAGTCCGATCGCAGAAAGAGAAAGTGAATGGGACAAAGAAACACAAAACGAAAGAGTAAACTCTTATTCCTCTCTGTCTCTGTCTGTCTGTCTGTCTGTCTCTCTCTCTCTCTCTCTCTCTCTCTCTCTCTCTCTCTCTCTCTCTTCATATATATATATATATATATATATACATATACAGTGAATAGATAGGGATTATATATGTAGGCAGATATCGTTCAACAAACACTCTGTTATAATTCAAATTATGGCTAAACTCATCAAGTGGTAAGTGATACCAAGGATTATCTGAGATAAGCAATCTCAATGTTTTTCATCCAATGGATAGATCCTGGGTTCCCTTGTTTAGATTATTAATAATTTACCGAATGTATATCCAATTGCAATGAATTCGAAGAATAATACATCTGCACATTTCTAACCTTTATTTTTACAGTCACTTATAGAACTTATGTAATTTAAATCTGTCCGACGCACGTTTCTGCTGCATGGATATCTCGAAATTGCATATGCACCCAGTAACATTCATCTGGTTAAGAGTCTTTGCAACGTTTTTCAAAGATTAGCTACTGCCGCTGTTTGAAGCGTACTAAAGCTTTATTGGTTTCGCTAAAATTATATTTGGTACGGGAGTATAATTTTTGTATGCAAAGAATGGGAGAGGAACATTTGGAAACCGGATACGGGTATGAGAACGTTTATCATGCTGACCCTATAAAGAACGTATGTTTGAATTTCGGATCATGAATACTGGATCCTAAATTACATCAGAGAATATTTCTACCACTGGCCTTAAATGAATTACAAATTAATGACTTTCAGAGATATTTGTGCACAGTTACGGGTCACTAAGTCAGATGTAATATAGAGATATGAGATATGTAGAACTTACTTATCTATATATCTGTCTATCTCTATATACACACACATATATATCTATATACTTGTGTGCATTATTATACACACACATATGAAAGAAACGTTATGTATACTAATCAAATATAAAAACAATTCAAGGGCCGTACAGAAATATCTATATAGATAAAGTTTGAGCGTGTGTGTATGTGTGTGTGTGTGTGTGTGTGTGTGTGTGTGTGTGAATTAAAGTAATGTTACACAGCTAATTGAGCATGAAAGAACTCTAGGCACAAGTACATTAAAATAAACATATAATACATCGGAGATACGTTCATGTTTCTGGTTGTAGCAGTTTATTATGACAGAGAGAATATTCCTTGATTGGATACAAATATAATCACTTTATATATATCTGTTAAATGCTACACTGAAAATAAAATGTGCAAATATTGTGTTGAAAATATCTGAACTGAAATCTCCTTCCTTTGCGACCATATAATCGTAACAAAATCGTTAACAAACACAGATAATGTATGCAGAATAAGGCGTCCCGCAAAGAAGGAACGCTTCTTCCGTGAGAACTTTACAACTGAATCAAATGAAAAAAAATGATTTTGCAGAGGCGTTAAAAAAATGCATAACACGCCAACATTAACGGAAATTCAGGTAGATTGAGAGGTAAGTCGAACGAACATTACCATAAGTTATGGTGTATGTGTGAGTGTGTGCGTGTGTGCGTGCGTAGCATATGTGTGTATGTGTGCGCGTGTGTTTATTTGTGTATCTGTTGGGGACAATTCTGATCGAGTTGTATGAGTACCATCGTGATGAAAATCGTCTCAGACATTTCAAATCGCGTGGATCCCATCACTCACCAGGTTCCTTTCAGAGAGAAAGTGTGCTGGTGTGCGTCAGAGAGAGTGAGAGAGAGAGAGAGAGAGAGAGAGAGAGAGAGAGAGAGAGAGAGAGAGAGAGAGCGAGAGAGAGAGAGCGAGAGAGAGAAAGGGTGAGAGGGGTAGAGAGAGAGATGGGTGAAGGAAGAGGGGAAGGTAGAGAGAGACGGGAAGCAGGTGTGTTAGAGAGAGAAAAAAATGAGACAGCAACACAAGAAAAAAAAACGATTTTATCTCATTACTTGACTGAAAATTTTTATAGAGCAACCTATGCTATGAGAGACAACGTTGACTTCGGTATTATTTTAAGCTTAGATCGCAAGAAAGCTGGAATGAATAATGCAATCTATCAGAAGCTGCATGCTCTAAATAATCTGCCTTCGAAGCACCGTAGAAACTAATTCACTACTGAACGCAGGCCGAATCGATAATTAGCTTGCTTAAACATTACTGGAGAAAAGAGCAACAGTTCAACTCCACTGTACTGCTTAAGTGTCAAAATTATAATTTTCCCCGAGAAAGTTAAGGAGAGTGTTAATAATACATCTTAGAACAAAGAATTTGACTGTTATAACCAACATTACCAATTCCACTGACGGCTAATAAGTCTTTATCGCCAATTGAAGCATTTCAGAAATATTAGCATTATTTCTCATATCTATAACAGTCAATAAAAGGGCGACTTCGGAAGAATTTAAATGGAACACATTAGTCTGAATATTTAGATCAACGTTCTGAAGAATCTATCAACATAATACTTTGATGAGTTGCGTAAACGGTTGCTGTTTTAACTTGCTGCACTTACGGTGACTCATGTAATTCAAACAGTGTTTGAAAGGGATAGGCAAAATATCAGGCAAAATATCAGGCAAAATATCAGGCAAAATATCAAATTGACATACACTGGATAAATTACATGCAATTTCACACTTCAATTCTCAAATCAGTAGATTGTGATATATCTTGCTATACAAAATGCTATCTATACACAAAAACAGCAAATATTCTAACATTAACATACAAAGAAAATATGTACACTCACACACGCACACACACACAAACACACACACATACGCACACACATACACACACATACACACACATATATATACATATACATACAGATATACATACATATGTACACATACACATATACACATATACACATATATACACATACATACATACATATATATATATATATATATTATCTACTACATATGTGGCAAATTCTGACTGTCGGTGTGTTTGCGGATTTGTTAGGTAACTCCTCCTACATCATTTTATCGCTTTTGATAAAACTTGACACGTGAGTAGAACTCATGTCAGGAAACCTCATCGCATACTCAGATTGTTGAAAAAAATCGATAATAGGGCCCCTGGAAAGGATTCTTATATATAGCCAAGGAAAACAACCCATTCATTTTCCTAAATTATTTGGTATAAATCAAATTGAGTATTCTAATTTCTTAGTATTTGAACTGATAGAGTTATTTTCACAATTTATCCAGTAAACCCTTGAACAAGTAAATGCTATTTTCCTAAACAATAGATCCATTTATTTCGGTTAGTGACTTATTCACAAATTTACCAGCACTAGCGCCACTGAGGGTAATATTCTCTGGGAACGTTCAAAAGTCCTTTTCAGAGTTAATTACCTTGAACTGTTATTATCTCATATCTGGTTTGCCTGTTATTACGTAACATGCTTCACGATTTGAGTATACAAATCTCATTAGTATTTCCTCCTATGTTCTATATACTTTGGAAACGCATTAAAGCCCTTTTCGGGGCTACTTTATTTGAATTCTATCGGGTAACTGATTTCATGTTATCACATAACTGACTTCACACTTTGGGTATTCATATCTTATTGGGAATTTCTAAAAGCAAGATCCTGTGTAAGACAGTTTAGTATTCTCTTTAAATGCACAAAATCCGTTTTAAGGGCTACATACTTTGTATTGTTGTTACTGGATTAGCGAAACAATTATGACAACGGAACAAAGAGATAAGCCCCGCTTTCCCGGTATGTATGTATGTATGTATATATGTATGTATAGGTATCTACATACATACTCTTTGCAGAGTCCGACGTCTTCTTTTTGCTATTATTGCTCTTTCTTAGCGTGATATCGTAAATAACTGAGTCCTGAAAGGTATTTGAAGCGATGATCACATATAATGCAAACAATGTCTTATTTCAGGCATTGTCTCCATTTTCTGCTTGTCTATTATAAATGTTCATGTGTTGATTCCGTCCTCCATGTGGTATGTAGGTGTGTTGACAGACAATGCATTGAAACTTGACATCCAGAATGAAATTCCAATTGATCTCGTATGCCTTGCCCACATGGGTGCGCTGGTCTGATTTTATAGTAACGTAAGATATGCATCCTTTTTTTACTTAGAGAACATTTAAAGAAGGAATGAGGGACTCTCGGAACGCTATTGATATTAATCTGATTTTTACGAAATCTTGAATTCATTTCAGTGTGCTTAACTGTTAAGCTCAACATATTTAATACCACTCTCAATCATTACTCTCCAACTTACCTATCTACCACAATTGACTCAAGATTTTTACAACAAAATTTAAGGCACTTCAAATTTGAGTTTAAAGAGTTTCTATTTTTCTTTGGCTTACTATTTCTTCTATCTCTCAGAATGAGGTCACCATAAAGCACTTGTTTGGGAGTGTGTTCCTCATCCATACGGATGAGATGGCCTGTTGCATATCCATCGTAGTTGATTCCTAATGAACATGGCTTGGATAGATGTCGTCCTAGCTTCAGCAAGAACCCTAATATCGGATATGAGCGGGGATCAGCTTATTCTGAATAAGTGGCAGATATGTACCAGGGGGGTTATGACCTTGGATTTTATGTTCATTCTTGTCATATTATCCGAAGGGCAGAATTGTATATAGATGCCAGTTTCGAAGTTGCAAATGCCATTGAAATCATAGCTGCAAAACATATGGAGAAGAGTGTCAGCGCTTCGAGATCACAATGCTTATCTCCATTTTGGTGTGGTTATATTCACAAACTTTTGAGGACATCCAAGTTTCTTTAGCACCATCCACAATGCTTTTTTATTACCCGAGTCAAAAGATTTGCTAAGATCCACATAAGAATGGTACGAACTCATGCTTCGTTTGTTGCATTTCTCTTGTAAATACCGGATAGTGAAGATCATATCAACTTAAAAAGCGCATAAGCTACATTGTGTCGAAGATATAGCTCTCATAACAATGAATTTATCGAGACACTTTAAGAGACCACATAAAAGCACCTTTCCAACAAATGACAAGAACGATATCCCACGGAAATTTCCACATAAATATTTCGGAGCATATTTATATAGCGCAATGAGAATATTATTAACCCAATGTTTAGGCACCTACTTTTTCCTCTAGGATACAAATAAAGAATGAAGTAGTTCGGTCATCCTCTTCTCATCAAACTTGAAACTTTCTGAACTAATACCATGAATATCCGGAGATTTATTAGTATTGAGCTTCGTTACAGCCGCTGCAATATTATTTTGTGTTGGCTCATCATACATTACTTGATAACATGAAGGTCTACCATTTCCTCGATTATTCTCATATTTAGATTTCATTATCTATTGAGAAGATCAGAATAGTGCTATACCCTCCAGTTTTTTATGGATGTGACATCAATGAAGAGCTGTTGGCCATCAGTACAGCTCATTCGCGCTATAGACATTGATCTAGGGCCAAAATCCTCTTTTACAAAAGAATAGAAGGCTTTCGTATCTTAACGATCTATAGCATCTTCCGCATCTTTTGCTTTTTGGTGGTGCTACCATTTACCTTTCATTTTTCGGAGACTTCACTGAATTTATTAATTTATAGATATATATCACCATCAGATCTAAAACTGAGACCCATCGTACCAGGGCGATCGGGCAAAACATCACTTAAGTAATTTTCTAGACTTACTAAGAGATTTATACGAGAGGATTAGGACATAATCAACCATTCTGAAATTCAACAAATGAAAACACCAATATCGTCACATATATAAAAACTTTCCTCACAATTAAAGAATCGAAGCTATAGAACGTTGACCAGGCTCATTTCCCTGCGGAATACCAGAACGAAGAGATAGAATATTAACTGTTGATTGCTTCTAATTCGTCTTAGAGAACTACTTCATATTCGGTAACACAGCCTATCGACAAAAGTCAGAAATGGCCGGCTTAGTCAGGGGATTTCATGAAATACATGTGTATGAAAAATCTTCTAATTGGTTTTCAAAGGAAACTGGAAGGGGTTTCTAAATGATTCTTTCATTTTATAGAGGGAAAATATAGGCAAATTGAAACAATTCCAAAATCGTATAAACATAATGCCTCACATTCCATTCACCATGAAATTCATCAACGATAAAGTCCCTTCTTCGACATTGCGACATTGTAATACCAAGAGATTCACTACTGGAAACTTAGATATACTTTGAACCCGGCGACTCACGACAATGTATCTTCTTCACATCATGTCACCTAAAATTCACACAAAGCAACATCCGGTTCAGTCTAGCAAAACAAATGATTGTATGATACCTTTAAACAAGAGACCGCACATTAAACAAAATGAACGAAAAAGACTTATAAGTAAATACCCATAAAATGACTGAATCTATAATTCATAAACGAAACAAATTAACAATTACAGTTCTATATTTACGCCATATTCCCACGGGCATCATTAAGAGCGTGGGTTACTAACCTCAAGATTCCGAGTTCGATTCTAAGCAGTGACCTGAACAATAATAATAATGATAATAATAACATCGAAAAATACCTTAGGAATGAGAACCCAGGTTCGAAATTTCCCCAAGACACCTGCAGAAGGCTGGAGGGTATATCAGCCGAAACGTTGTGTTAACAACAAACAGAATGAGGAAACATATCCGTTGAATGTAAATAATGTAAATAATGCAAATTAGCAATTAATAACGAAGCATCACGACTGTTTGTACAGCATTTCACCTGCATAATACTGGTGCTTGATGGATTGAAATGATCGTATGAATAAAGAGTCTCGTGAAAAATGTATTAACCAAATAAAATGCCTGCCAAAAGGAAAACGATTAAAAAGTGGAAATAAAATTAATTTAATTAATTATATGTATTATATGTACATACAACTATAATTAAAAGAGTTAATAGCATTTAATAATCCTTTATAAACAAAAGGCCAACAAACTTGTTATTTGGGAACAAATCAAATTCGACTTAATTATAGAATAAATAAATATATATGTACTGTAAATATACACTTAGAAACCATAAACACCATTTATGGCAAAACCCCACCCATTACAGAGAAATTAAAAGAAACCATACGTCTAAGATGCCAATCACTGCAAGACTGATATCTGCCAACTGGCGGAAGTCAATCCTAACTGCCCAACGGAAGTGATGTTGCAGAATATAGTAAATGACAATAACTGAGCGGAATCAACAGCAGTGATTGATATCTAAACCCCAAAATTTCGGAACAGTGAAACCAATACTTCTTATAATTCCAGACTCAATAGTAAATTAATCAACCCTTTACTACTGTAACCTTATTTTCCATGTGCGCCTTTAACATATTAACCCTATCAATAAACATTCCAGCTATGTTTATAATTCTGGCATATCTAATGACTTGACTGGAAAAAAAACTTTATAACCCATCCAAAGAGGAATTCTTTTATCCGCATAAGACAATGATGCAATGCGGAAATTAAAACTAGCAGTCTAATTATAAATTCATGTCTCGATCTTACCACCTACACCAACTATTCTCACATCCAAACACTTAACCTCTTTTACTGAGTCACCATTTCTATTTCCCTTGGGATCCATTGGGTATATTTATCCTATTAGATGTTCGAAATACCCATATTTAGGAATAAAACCATCAGCAATATACCTTCAGCATATACTGAGTTGTATAACCGAACATATATGTTTCTTTCGGTATAGATCATTTAGCATGTTGAACTCACATGAAGATAAATATAAATCCGCTAATATAGGGCTATTATTACCATCCAACAGAATCCCCTTAATTTGCCAATAACTTCCCAAGCAAATGTAATGCATTCATTATTAACGATAAAACTAACCATCTCCATTATTCAATTTTTACTAAAACATATAAGACACTTGTATCTAAACTTAGACAAAAACCTCCCCATTTCTAATATTAATATACCTTTAGCCTTTATTAAATACTATATCAATTATACTAAATATACCTTCTTCCACGATTAGAATATAGTGTAGAAAGATCATATACAAGCATGGTCCTAATTACTCTCTGCAAATTGTTTAAAAATTCTTTATGGGACCTTATACTCCCATAAAAGCTTATTCCAGAATTACTTAAGATTCGTTCGCAGTACCCCATAAAGTACGACCTAACCACTGTCAAAGCTTCATTAAATGATGAAGGTAGGTTTTGGTAGTACATTTATTAGCATCTGCAATAAACCTAATTTTATACGATATATATATATATATATATATATATATATATATTTAGTTTAATGAAGTTATATAACTGAAATGTACTATAATTCTATAGGATTTCCACAATTCCATTAAAGCTTTTCAGACTCAATACAGAAGTAATAGGCCTTTATTGATTGTACACCTAAACTAATGTACTGCGTCCGAGAGCAACGCAGATCAACCTTCATTAATATCTGTTAAACTATTACGAGATCGATTGGCTTTAACTTATGAAAATAGATGATTTGATGTATGTGATTTATTTTCGTTGTTCTGAGCGCAGATCCCGCTGCAGTGGATACACTGAGTACTACAAATATAAAACTCTTAATCCAATAAATTGCTCTCCTTCTCTAGGAATAAGGTTTTGTAAGGAATTCGATCCTAAATTATATTTTGCAAACTTCCGGAGCCGATAAAATAAGTAACGATGAAGTCCTTCGTAACGATATGATGAGCTATTCCTCTTCTCACTAAGTCTATAATATCATACTTATGTTAGAAATCGATATTAATTGGTCAAGCTGAAGGAGATATAGACTAGACATCGAGTCACATCGATGCTACTTCGCGATTCTCACGTGAGTGAATTACAAATTTTCAGTTCAATATCTACATGATTAAAAGAATAATTCGATTCTAGTTTCGCTCCCATTAAGTTAGCTAAATATCTTTTCTTCAAAAAAGTTGCTGATATATACATAAACGATTAATATCAATATTGATAGAACTGTAGTTTAAGGGTAAATATTTGATTACTTGATCTTCGACAAGATCTCGATACCCGATAATTGCCATTTAACTTCACATACATAATTAACACTATTAAGAAATGTATTCATATTATTAAGACTTCTTTCCTCTTGCCTTGTAAATGTAATGCTTTGAAATCATATAACAAATAAGCATTGTTTTCTTTATTGTGTCATAAATCAATATCAATTCCAGATGTAGAATGTTGGTAATAATATGAATTTAATAGAACGAAAATCACACAATAAAGCGAGATTGACGTTTTTATGTGTTGTCATAAATTTAGAACTCAACATACACAGCAGCAGCCAAATTCAATCTTAAGACATTGTACAATGATTACATCATTTGACTGCATCCTTCCAATTAGTTTCAAATTGAATCACACATCCTATCTGGTGCTACTGACGTAATTGCAGACACTGCAATTAAGTTATTCACTATTGATGGAATAACTCATTGGTCTCATCTGTGCCTGATGTCAATTGATCACAGAAAAGAATGGAAAACTCCGCACTATTTTCAATAACAATATTTCCATCCTTTTATCTAAATAGGTACCAGGATGTAGATAACCGACGTCGTGCAGGTTTACGGGGCTGATCAAATATATTTTCGTCAATTCATTATACATTGCAAGCAAGACGTGTTGCAACAATAATAACAAAAGAAAAACCAAGAACACATATAATTGGTTTGATATGATTATAAACTATTTTAAGAATAATATCCTTTAGGTAATTTGGTTTTCTGATTATCGTATGAGGAGAGGCAGGGCTTATGATATTGTTAGGCACCTTAGCTGAGTGAGTTCCATGTGTTTTATTTTCAACTTGAGCATCTGTGGAACGATATCTGCAGGAAATACGTGTGTGAGGAGAAAATCCTGTGGATTGTATTCTTAGAAAGAAGACTTGGGAATCTGGACAAGAGAGAAAGTAAATGTGACAAGGGAAGAAACTCATTGTTGAAAGGTATACACTATTACCTAGTTTAGGGCCTCAGTCCCATATTAATAGCGATATCTAACCCTATTACGCTTTGAGATAACGCATATACTCGTATTTCAAACTTGATACAAACCCAACAGTTTTCTAATGTTATTGTATCACTAGCTATTATGGTTTATAACTGCCCAACTTATTACATCATCGGCATTAAATCACCTTACAAATCGTGGTTTAATTATTTAAATTCTGTTACTAATCTTAATTGATATAAAGAACACACTTTATAACTATAAGAATATTTTCGCAAATATTTCCTCGAGTTAAGCACTAGGAGATCCCATTTGAAAATTTTCAATGGAAACAGGTTCATCTCAATGTGCAAATACATTGATTTTCTTATATTCTGTAATAAGTTACGGCCGGGAATTCGAAGCAAATGACATCCATTGTTCTATAAAAATAAAATAAATAATTAACTTTACTGAGTGATCTTTCAAGTTAATGTTTGACTGTTTTTGAGCTTGACGACGTGAGCTAGCTTGTACTCTGCCATCATATGAATGACTGAACTAGTTCTCAGGTGGCTGCTGTTAAATACATGAGTGTGTGTATGTGCGTCTCTCTCTCTCTCTCTCTCTCTCTCTCTCTCTCTCTCTGTATGCGTACGTGTGCTTGTGTCTATGTGTCTGTGTGTATGCACTCACACATATTTACACATATATCTGCGTGCTAGCGCGTGTCTGAATGATAGTATATACATTCAACGTTTTCCATGTACCAAAAAGCTAATTATTTAAACAACTTTAGTACCATAGAAGTACCAGTTAATTACTATGGTTAAAAGTTATTAACTTAAGCCGTTCCACTAATGTACGTGGACTAATGCCAATGTAAAACATTCGTTTTGTTCTCACTCGTTATTCCTGTCAACACACTGCTGAACTCTGCTAGAACAAACCTCATAATTCTATAATGAAAATTGTTCTAGCTGATGACATTTCGTCTCTCTTTGCAGGCAGTGTGCAGCAAGCTATATTAGACCACATAATCGAATATGCGCTTCTTTTCCTGTTTTATTATTATTATTATTATTATTATTATTATTATTATTGTTATTATTATTATTATTATTATTATTATTATTATTATTATTATTGTTATTATTGTTGTCGTTGTTGTTATTATTATTATTATTATTATTATTATTATTATTATTATTAATTTTATTATTATTATTATTATTATTATTATTATTATTACTATTATTATTATTATTATTATTATTATTATTATTATTATTATTATTATTATTATTATTATTTTATGTTTGACTTTTGCTTTGCATTTGTACAAGTTGGATCCAAGTCTCACCCAGAGACCTCAAGAGCCAACAAGTTATTATTATTATTATTATTATTATTATTATTATTATTATTATTATTATTATTATTAGATGTTAGACTGTGATTTGAAAAGGATTGGTTACTATTTCTACGGTATAGCACTATCTCATAGAAGCTCTGTATGCGATAGCTTAGAATTTGCAATAGCTTAATAGAGTTAGATAGATACATTACAATAACTTGCAAATAAAACCCAGCACTCAAATAACATTGACGTCAACTTTTACCGTTTCCTCTAAAAGAGCCGGGAAATGTATATTCGTGTTGATTCACCTTAGTATGCATCAATCCTCAACAACTGCCTACGTGATTGCATGACAACGCTGGCATAGGATTTCAGGCCAAGTAAATCTTTCACTGGTTTTATATCCTAGTATAATCACTTTCCTTCTACCATTCTTATCTCCCTTATTTTTTTTGTTCTTATTATTATTGTCATCAATTGTCAATATTTTTTATCGTTGTTATTGCATTTCTTATTATCATTAATGTTATTATTGTCAATATTATTAAGGAGGCGAGCTGACAGAATAGTTAAGACAACGGACAATATGATTAGCGGCATTTTTCTGGCACTGTCTTCTGCGTTTCAATACCATGGAGGTCGACTTTGCCTTTCATCCTCTTGAGATCGATAAAATATTACCAGCTGAGCACTTGGATCGACGTATTCGACTTTCTTCCCCCTCCACAATACTGGTCTTGTGTCAAAATGTGGGACCATAATAATAATAATAATAATAGTAATAATAATAACAGACACGACAGAGCTGGGACTTATATACACTGGAAGCTATGCCAACACTATGGAATAACAACAGAAAAAGATGGTATAAACACACGCCAGAAAAGGTCACAGAAAACGAGAAAGCAACCATACTCTGGGAGATGCCAATACACACAGATAGAGAAATTAAGGCAAATAGATCAGATATAGTTGTCAAAGATCATGAAGAAAAAAAATGCTTTCTAATTGATGTATCAATACCAGCAGATGACAACGTTTCTCTAAAAGAAATGGAAAAACTTTCAAAATACAAAGACCTGGAAATAGAGATAACTCGAATGTGGAATCTAAAAACAGAAACAATTCCTATCATAGTAGGTGCCTTAGGTATAATAAAAAAATATTCAGACAAATACATAACAAAAACACCAGGACTAACAAATATATATAACATACAGAAAATTGCACTACTGGGTACTGCACACATTCTACGCAAAACACTTTCTATACAGTAAACATAAGAGCACCACAGCAAACCACAGCACATACCCAAGGCGCACAGAGCTGCGCTCAGTAGTGAAGTGAAAGCACGTTATAAAAATAAAACTACTGAACAATAATAATAATAATAATCAGCGGAAGACCAAGCTTTGCCAACGAACTGGAAGGTCAACCTTAGGAATGCGCAACTGTCTCCGTTGTGCCGCATCTGCAATAACGTGGATGAAACCATTGCCCATATCACGAACGAATGCCCTAGACTTGTGGTAGAGAAGGTGCACCACATAGTTGATGTTGTATGCCCTTTGACCCACGAGTAATCTGGAAGGAAGACGAAAAGATAGATACAACCCTCTTAAGTACGGTAGGGAAGTGAAAGTTTAATTTCTTCCGTAATTACACAATTTTCAGTTTTGATGACGCCGGCCTTCTTTATGTGTTTCAGCAGTGGCTCCAATGCATTTTTTTATATACCACTCTAGGCTGTTTTTCTCCGTTTCGATACAGTCCTGACAACTGATTAAACCTCTCCTTTTCTTCTGGACAAGTGCAGCCTATCGGTGATATCACTCTTAGGTTGGCAGTCTCTGTGTACTGTCAACATTTTTCTGGTCTTGGTATCCATTTTCTTCATTTCACTCTTTTGCCATTTTATAATTCCTGCTCCATACCGAAGTGATTCTATTGCCCACGTATTAACTGCTTGGATTTTATTCCATCCAGTCAATTATTATTATTATTATTATTATTATTATTATTATTATTATTATTATTATTACTATCACCATCATCATCATCATCATCATCATCATCATCATCATCATCATCATCATCATCATCATCATCATCATCATCATCATCAACATTTCCTGATATGCCAACTAAAATCATTAATACTTGTCTGACGTGAACACAATAGGAAAGAAAAGCAAAAGGATGAAATGAATTCTCTAGAGATGAAGAAATGCACAATATATTTTAGATATCTTGAAAAGGAATTATAGCACGGATAAGACTTGATGGCTGTTGAAAATCCATGTAAAGAAAAGGTAAAAAAAAAACTGCATCGAAACTCTTGGAGCTTAATGCCGGCAGCAAGCAAAATTGGTTTAATATGGCAAGCCCAGGGAGAGTTTAGTTTAAAATGATTGAATTGTTGTTTTGGAACTAATATAAAAATGGTATAAAATAGCAAGTTAAGAAAGAAAAACTAAGAGAAAAAAATAACATATACAGTAAAGACTTTATAAACTCTAATATATTCTTCACAGCAGATATTGAATACAACTGTTTTACTTTATCGCTCATATATATATAATCTTGTGACAAAGTAAAATTTTATAAACTCCATTATTAATGTTATTATTCTTATCATTTTCCAATTGAATTGCACTTTATTTCATCTTCTGACCGGGTCTCAGCCAGAGAACTAAGGCACGTATATGTTAGATGGAGAGAATTTTCTTGAGAATGTGGGCGGTACATTTGAACAATTTTTTTTTGAGTTTCACTGATTGTTCGTTTCCCAGGGATGTGATTCTCAAATTTCTCAGTACCTTTCTTGATCATTCTCAGAGCACCACCAACGACAGAGATGGTTTTAGTTTTTAATTATCACGTCCTAAATATCTCAATCTCAAGGTGCTTATATTTCGACAGTGTTTCAAATTCCCTTGTTGAGATGCTTCTATCAGTAGGTACTGTTATGTCAATTAACAGGTATGTTTTTTTTTATTTGTTTTAAGTCTTTGATAACGATGTTTGGTCTGTTAACATTTATTTGTTAACATTTATCTGTATGTATTCCATAATCCCATAGGATGGTAACATTCTCTGCCTTAGTGACTGGCTCTGGTAGGTGCTCATATCATTTCTTAGGGTGCAGGATATCATAGTGACGGCATATTTTCTCGTGCAAGTATTGGCCAACTCGATTATGCTTGGTTTTATATTCTGTAGGGGCAAGGACTGAGCAACCGGCAACAATGTGGTCAATACTCTCAAGTTTGTTATTGCAAAGTCTATGCTTTGTGTCTACCTCATTGTGTGTGACATTAACTTGATCGTTCCAGGTGAGGAGTCTCTGGTCTTGTGTTGCTAGGATGAATCCTTCTATTCCTGCTTTCAAACCAACACTCAGCAGCCATTGATGGGTTCTTATATTTACATCAGCTTCTCGTTTGGGGTATTGCTTATGTAATGGGTTTTCTTTGATATTTCTTTCAAGCTTTCCTGCCTGCCTTTTGTTTTACACTTTTTGCTGCCCTAGTAGGTGGTGTGTCCTCCTTGTCCTCATCATGGCTAAGATCTCTTCTGTATCTACACGTGACATTTGAGAGATTGAGTACAGTTTCCTACTCTGTTCTTGTTGCCTTACCAGCTATACAGCTAGTAAGGCAACAAAAACAGAGTAGGAAACTGTACTCAATCTCTCAACACACACACACACACACACACACACACACACACACACATATATATATATATACATATATACGACGGGCTTCTTCCAGTTTCCGGCTATAAAATCACTCAAAAGGCTTTGGTCGGCTCGAAGCTATAGTAGAAGACTCTTGCCCAAGGTGCCACGTAGTGGGAGTGAACCCGGAAACATGTGGTTGGTAAGCAAGCTACTTACCATACAGCAGTTACAAAATGTTTAATAAGATCATCATGGATAATCTAAAGTTATACGCAAAATAAACCAAGGATGTGAAAGGGCTACTAATGACTGAGAAAAAATTCAGTGATGACATCAGTATGGAATTTGGCCTTGATATGTGTGTAAAAGCTTCGTTCAAACTTGATAAACTGACATTTAATTCCACGATCCAACTTGATCATGATACATCTATCAAGGACCTAGACCAAGAAGGTTTCTATAAGTATCTAGGAGTACACGAACGGAAAGGGATTCAACACAAATCAATGAAAGATAGGATCAGAAAACAATATTATAGACGTATCAGTATGATCCTCAATACTGAGTTGAACTCTCAGAAAAGAAGTGCAGCTATAAACTCCCTGGCGGTACCAGTTGTCCACTATAGCTTTAATGTCATCAATTAGAATCTGAGTGATCTTCAGTGTATGGAGATCAATACCAGGAAACTACTGACGCTAAACAGGATGCACCACCCGAAATCATACGTCCACAGGCTTTATTTCCCACAAAGAGAAGGCGGCAGAAATCTAATCCAGCTTGAAAGAGCCTATAAAATGACCACAATAGGACTTCAAGTATACATCCAAAGTAGCACTGACTGGATGTGTGTGTGTGTGTGTGTGTGTGTGTGTGTGTGTGTGTGTATGTGTGTGTGTGTGTGTGTGAATATGTTTGTGTGTCTGTGTTTGTCCACCAACATCGCTTGATGACCGATGTTAGTGTGTTTACGTGCCCGTCATCTAGCGGTTCGGCAAAAGAACCGATAGAATAAGTACTAGGCTTACAAAGAATATGTCCTGTGGTCGATTTCTTCGACTAAAGGCGGTACTCCAGCATGGCCGCAGTCAAATGACTGAAACAAGAAAGAGAGTACCAGAGTAAAAGAGTAATTTGTTCTATTCAACTCATGTGACAAGGGAATGAAGAAAGACAGGAAAGGAGAGGGAGAGTTAATCGCTCTGGAATATTCAACGATCTATTTTGATGTTCTCTGACACGTACGAGAGCTTTTCGTGGTTAAGACATAATTTTGTGTTCCACAGTCCCATTCTGTGCTATAGAAAATCTTTTAGGAAAGAAGAGATGTTGTATATATATCCAGTGCCTTTAAAATCCAGCTATCTGGAACACTGTCAAATGCCTTACAATAGTCAATCCACGCTGTGCCAGGATTTCGTTTTTTGGATAAGCAATTTTCGAGTATCATACGGTTTATTAATAACTAGTCTTTGCAACCGTATAAGTTACTTTTGCATTCTTTTTGTTCCAGGGGTAAGATGTTGTTTTATCGAGAAATTGATACATCCTGTTGGAGAGAATGGATGTAAGTAAGTTGTACACGGTGATCAAACAAACAATCGGGCTCTAGTATTTTTTTGTCATTCGTTTTAGGAAGTGGGTATGTTAACCCTAATGTTAGCCAGATTGGAGCCTTTTCAGGGTTTCTGAGGATGTTAAAGAACCATTCCATTAACTGACGTTGTGATTATAAGAGGCTAGTGATCCAGAAGCTTGGGATTTTATCATGTGCAGGAGGCTTCTACTTATGAGCTTTGTTTCTGCTCTTTTGAATCTAAGTTTAAGCTCTCTGCTGAGATCGACTTTGCTTTTCCTCACTTTCAGTTCGATGAAATAAGTATCAGTTAGGCTCAGGGGTCGTTTTAATCGACTAACTCCTCCCGCAAATTTTCAGGCCTTGTGTCTGTAATAGAAGGGAATATTAGGAATATATGTAGTTGAAGGGGAAGAACAGTCGTAGTAACACCATCAACACATTTCGTAAAATTCGCATATTTAGTTGCGTTATATATTGTAGATTTCATTTGTTTTCTTTTATGTAGAATAACTACCGGTCAACAAATACGGCAGATATGACTTTTCTCTCTTTTACAATTTACTAGAGTTTGTACCACTTTTACAAATCCTCATCAGACAAGATTTAGCGGTCTGAAATGAAGGATTTTCATCTTTTTGCTCGTCTGTATAACTGATAGAAAATACTTTAGTATTCTGGAACTTGAAACATTAAAAATTTACGTGAGCCCAGTCTTCCTCTAATCGAAGTTGGACAAACATATTATGGAACATACCAAAATATTCTAAGTAGACACATGTACGAAGTACCGAAAATGTTTTATGAAAAAAGGAAGCAAGTTTTCAAAAATTAGTGTGTTCTAACTGACTTAGAGGAGTACCATCTCCAAGTACAGACATTCACAGATTGGTCAAATTTGAACTGGTCTTCGTAAGATGACGTCTATAAGTAGTGTTTGTATTGACTTATGTAGAGAACTAGGGAAAAACTTTCTTCGATTCAGATTGACAGAGAAATGAGTTGTATTATACAGAGATATTTCTACAATGTAGAGACATATATATTTTCGAACAACCTGGGATACAGAATTTGATTAGCATTTTGAGACCCTGTATTTCAGTGATCTGCGTTAGAAGGTTCTTGAGGATTTCTTAAAACTATATGCTTAGTTAAGTATCTCTCTTACATGTAGAAAAATGTTTTTCAGAGCTTAGGCGCCACTCGAGGCATTAACTATAAGTTTGAATTAGTTTATTCTCAGCTAACCAGCTTCTGACAATCAGTGACACCACTTCATAAAATGCATTGTCGATGACAGACTGCCATAATAAAACTCAAAGAAAGAGTTGGAGTTTATGTGACCCAAGATCAGGTGGAGCTGTTTAAACATGCTGTGATTATTTCAGATTATTGTAACTGTAAGACTGTAAAACTGGTGATAAAAGAGATGTACTCCAGATATGAGAGCTGTTATAAGCAGATGTATCATTATGTTGTTTAATGTCCTAGCTATTATTAAGTTGAGAAATAGAGCAATGACTTTCCTTAACTGAATACGGAGAAATGCAAAAGACGAACAGTTAATTCTGTCTAATATGAAATAAAAGGAATAACAAGATTAAGATAGCCAGGGAGCGAAAGATTGTGACACAAACCAAAGAGATAGTGTAGCTCAGATTGTAAAATAGAATATCGAATGGGAGGTAAAGAATGGTTTTGAAACCGAAGACACGCGTACAAAGACACGCGTACAAAGACACGCCTATATATCTATATCTACATCTATCTTTCTGTCTGTCTGTCTATCTATCTATCTATCTATCTATCTATATCCATATTTATATACATATATACGTACATACATACATACGCACATATATATATATATACATATATATATATATATATATATATATATATATATATATATATATATATATATATATACATATATATTTATTGGTACGTGTACACATACATGTATTTATATGTGTGCATGTGTGTATGTGTGTTTTAGTCTATGAGTGTGTATATGTGTGCGTGTGTGTGTGTTTTGAAGACGCGTCGGTTAGGGTATTCAGGTCACGAAAGTAAGGTCGTAAGTTCCATTCCGGGCTGTGTGATGTGTCCTTGAGCAAGACGCTTTACTTCACCTTGCTGGCAAAAATGAGTTGTACCTGTTTTGTGAATGGTAAACCTTGTCACATTCTGTGTCACGCGCTGAATCCGGTTGAAAACTACGCTAACTGTGCACTTGTCTGCCGTTTGCAGATTCATTCATTACGAACTGGAAGATATATATATAGGTAAGATATATATATATAGGAGTGGCTGTGTGGTAAGTAGCTTGCTTACCAACCACATGCTTCCGGGTTCAGTCCCACTGCGTGGCACCTTTGGCAAGTGTCTTCTACTATAGCCTCGGGCCGACCAAAGCCTTGTGAGTGGATTTGGTAGACGGAAACTGAAAGCCCGTCGTATATATGTATGTATATATATATATATATATATATATATATATATATATATATATATATATATATATATATATATATATATATATATATATATGTGTGTGTGTGTGTATGTGTGTTTGTGTGTCTGTGTTTGTCCTCCCACCATCGCTTGACAACCGATGCTGGTGTGTTTACGTCCCCGTAACTTAGCGGTTCGGCAAAACGAGACCGATAGAATAAGTACTAGGCTTACAAAGAATAAGTCCTGGGGTCGATTAACTCGACTAAAGGCGGTGCTCCAGCATGGCCACAGTCAAATGACTGAAACAAGTAAAAGAGTAAAGAGTAAAGAGTATATATACACGCCTTTATTTTATTAGGCTCAAATCTCATTTGCGGAACCATGAAATATGAACCACTACCAGCCACTCTGCCTATATATTTGTGCACACCTTTCAATGCCCTGTATACCATAATATATGCAAATCTAACGGAGGCCTCAAAAGACATTTTAAATTCCACAATGATCAGAACTTAAATGCAGCTCATGGTGGCTCAAATCAGATATGCGATCTATGATTGTCTTTTCAATACACTGGTTTAAAAGCCACATCAGACGTCATGATAGATCTAAGGTGTAAGTACAACAGGTGGTCAGACGCTGCATTAGGAGTAGACAACCACACACACACACACACACACACATATAGATATGTATGTATGTGTGCGTGCGTGCGTGTGCGCGTGCGCGTGCGTATATCTATGAATGAACATTGTATGTGCGATTGTTAAGCTTGAGATTTATCTGCAACTTATCGTAAAGATGAAATTACAAACTGCAAAGTTTTCCTATTCAAAATTTATATTTCGGCCCACTTCAAATTAGTGAATAAAGCTAACAGAAATGGGATGAATTAAACGAGTTGAAATGCGCCAAGTATCGATGATATAATCAATAAAATTATATATACCTATTGATTTTTATAGCACGGGTAATGGTTTCTTGCTTGTTCCAGTAAGAACTTTATGAGAATGTCTTTCTTTGTTCTTGAAATATGCAAATACGGAGTATTGACGCTGATCTTACAAAGTGCTGCCTTTAGACGGATACTATCGTAAAGCTGAACTGCTTTCGTGCCATGCAATAGCCAAAGATACAGACATTTTATGAAGCATAGTTTAAAGAAGTTATTTTCATACTTAATCTTCCGCTTGACACCTTGACTCACATTTTTTATTGTTCTTTATACAAAGAAGCAAATCTTTTGGTATATTCTTGTATCAAATGGTATCAGAAATAACTTTAGTAGTATAATGACGTCATTGACTAAATTCTCATGTAGAATAATCTGTTTTCCACTAGTTCTAGCTGATTTGTACGAAGGCCTAGAAAAATCAACTGGGTTTTTTACTCGTAAATGAATTGCAGGTAATATATTTCACTTTGATCTTCGAAAATGCATAAGTGCTAATAATCCACTCAAGTACAGGTGCAAGGCCAGAAATTTTGGGGGATGGAGCTAATCAATTAAACCGATCCAACCACCCAACTGCTGCTTATCTTAGCGATCAAGAAATGATGAATGGGAAGCCCGACTTCGGTGGACGGACGAAATGCCGCCAAGCATTTTGTGTGACGTGCTAACGATTCTACAGCTCGTTAATAATAATTTCTAAAGTAGATTAGACTTTTTGGAGAAGGGAACAGGCACCCCATCGACCCCCCAATATTTATTTTATTTTATTTATTTTATCAATTCAAGAAGGATGAATAAAAAGTTGACCTTTGAAGGATTGTAACTCAGAAAGTGAAAAACGGGAACAAATATTATCCGACACTCCAACGGTTGTGTATGTTAATTTTCACTCTGGAAAAGTTTATCAAATCGAAAATGTAAATGCTACTATTAATGTTTTTTTATGAAGCTCAGAGGATAAAGGAAACTCAGAATCAACGCAATGAGATTTGAACCTTGGATATAAGGGGTTTTGTGCAGCATATTTTGATTCTACTAATCCCCTATCTTTCATTATAATGATGATAATACAAGGTTGCACGTTTCAAAGGAGATGATGAATCGATAATGATAATTGAATGGCACTCGTTTAACGATCTTGGGACGATGTAAAAGAAAGTTAACATCCATATGCTTTGAACTCAAAATATAGACACCACTCAATAACTGTGAGCAAATTTTCGCTCTTTTTAGTTTATCGTGTCATCTCGCTCTCTAATAATGATTATCGTTACATTGTTAGAACTCATTTTGTGAGTTGGATATTGTTGAGTGATTCGAGATAGTGTGTAACTGATATTAATTTTACCCACTCGAAGCAATAACAGTAAGATAATCAGTAATCAGGGGAGCTTAACTCAGTTCAGACAGACTCCAATTACAACTCTATTAATGCTCTAATTTGCAGGTTTGTACGACTTCTTCCACATATCAAATTATCTCACCATTACAAATGGATGCAAATGATATATCTCAAATATATGCAGAGTCGATAAAGCAATTGACCAAATATTCATGAATTGCTCATTACTGGTTTAAACAGCGTATAATCTTCAAAACAAAATTCCAACCAAGATTCTTACAAAATAAATCTTAGAGAAAATTTATTAGAACATAATCTTTCTAACGTAATCTTCATAAGTAGTATTTCTAACAAAGGACACTTGGATAGATGTGTGTGAGGGATGAAATACTATTTTAGTATGACTCACCCAAGTACTATTCATTTAGTCGACTCCGCATTATAAAACACAAAGTTGAACTTGGTAGAACTTATGAACAGGGTGTAAAGAGATGTAAATAAATGCTTTCCAGATACTCTACAGATTTCCTCCTTACCAC
>NC_142929.1:89499688-89514688 GCF_046866305.1 Octopus bimaculoides
GTGCAACAATGCCTCAAAAACATTGCACTATCAATGATCTCTATTGATTTCTTCCACATGCTAAAAGACAAGAGATTTATTGGAGTGGAAACATGGTATTCAAAAGATTTTCGCATCTTCTATAGCAATATGGCCATACGTGTGATAAAATAATATCTGAAATTGTGAATCGAATCGAAACATTTTACATTTACTTCATGATGCTCGAAGTACACACACACACACACACACACACACACACACACACACACACACACACACACACACACACACACACACACACACACACACACACACACACACACACACGCACGCACACACACACACACGCACACACACACACAGAGACACACACAGAGACACACAGAGACACACACAGACACACGCAGACACACACACACACACAGGCACACACACACAGACACACATACAGACACACACACACAGACACACACAGAGACACACTGACACAGACACACTGACACAGACACACAGACACACACTCACACACACTCACACACGTGTGTGAATATATATATATATATATATATATATATATATATATATATATATATATATATATATATGTATATATATATATATATATATATATATATATATATATATATATATATATATATATATATATATATATATATATATATACCTATATATATATATATATATGCATCTACGAGGGCGGGCTGAAAATTTCATAATTAATAACTGCATTCTTTCCTTTCTAGCTAAACTGGCTTCTGACTGTTCAAAGAAGACTACAAATGTAACTAGTATTGACTTTTCTTGAAAATCGATTAATCCCAACGATATTCATGCTAGCATGGTTGCTACTTTATGGGATGACGCTCCAGTGTTATCAACAGTGCAAAAGTGGGCGGCAGAATTTAAGAGAGGAAAGAAGAGGCTTGAAGCTGTTTAAAGGTCTGGACGTCCTGAAACTGCCACTACTGAAGAAAACATTCATCGTGTTCCCCACACGGTAATGAATTACAAACAATTGACTACAAATCAAATAGTCAATGCTACTAACGTCCGATGAGAGAGGTGAGCATATCGTACACAATGAACTTGACATGACGAAGATTTCTACACGGTGGGTATCACATCTTCTGACACCTAATCAAATACGCAAGAGGTTGATCACGTTACAGGAAAATCTGACATTGTTTAAGATTGAGTCAGCTGGTTTCCTTAAAAGCTTTCTAACCAAGATTGAGTGTTAAGTTCATCACTTTGAGCCAGGGACAAGGACAGAATCCAAGCAGTGGAAACACACCTTGTCACAGGCTCCAAAGAAAGCCAAAGTCGTTTCATTTGTAGGGAAGTTGATATCCTCATTTTTTTTTTGTGATGCAAAAAGCATTGTACTTATTGTTTATCTTGTAAAAGACTACACAATCAATTCCAGGGGCAGTTACGAAAGGCTACCAAGAGCAAATGCGTAGGAAAACTAACAAAAGGGGTTTTGTTTCCCCAGGAAAGTATTCCACCGCACAAGTCCTCGGTTTCAATGGCTGCTCTTCCCGATTTGAGCACATTTGATTATCATCAGTTCCCCAGCAAGGAAAAACACTTGGATAGGAACTTGTACTCCAGTGATGATGACCTCATATCTAGTGTTGATTTTTTTAAAGGAAAAAGGTGAAGTCTTCACTAAAGAGATCGAAGCACTGAAACACCGATGAAAGAAGTGTGAGGTTCGCAAAGGAGACTATGTTGAAAAATAAACCTCATTTGGATACATTCCATAGCGTATGTTAGTCAGCCTATGAAGTTCTCAACTTGGTCTCGTGCATATATATATATATATATATATATATATATATATATATATATATATATATATATATATATATATATATATATATATATATATATATACATATATATATATATATATATATATATATATATATATATAGAGAGAGAGAGAGAGAGAGAGAGAAGAGTTACGGAATGGAGTAGGTATGATCCGGACTTCAAGCTAACTTTCTTCCCACACCTCGATCCTTGAACTTTACACACACACACACACACACACACACACACACACACACGCACACATATATATATAAGTATATACAAACCGAGGTCTTGTATTGGAAGAAAGATATACATTTGTAGAGGGAACTCAACACTCAAAATACTGCAAGCTCTTTCGCTGTCACCGCTTCAGGTATACAAGCTATTAGGCTATTATTAATGCCACCGGGATTTGAACTGAGAATGTAACATAATGTTGATCTAGAAAGTTTGAGGATGGGATACAGTCGACTAAGTACATTGTGATATATTATTAATAGTTAATTTAAGGCGGTGAGATGGGAGATTCATTAGCACGCCAGACAAAAAATGCTTAGCGGTATTTCGTCCGTGTTTACATTTTGATTTTAAATTCAACCGAGGTCGATTTCGTCTTTCAGCTTTTCGGGATCGATAAAT
Source organism: Octopus bimaculoides (assembly GCF_046866305.1). Classification (NCBI taxonomy): domain Eukaryota; kingdom Metazoa; phylum Mollusca; class Cephalopoda; order Octopoda; family Octopodidae; genus Octopus; species Octopus bimaculoides. The sequence continues at coordinate 89,502,152 of NC_142929.1, forward strand.
ATAAGAACCAGCTGAGCACTGGAGTCGATGTAATCTGTTAGCTTCCTCTCCCAACATTCCAGGCGTTGTGCTTTTAGTAGATAGGATTATTAATTATATGTACTTCATCGATTCAAAAAAGTTGAATCGCATGGTCTACCTCGGCAGAATTTCAACTCTTGGAATAAAGTATGTAATTAAACATCGCAATCTATTATTGTCTCTGTCAACCATCCGTCTTAAGGAAATAAATTTTGCAACCGAAACAAGTCGATTGTCAAAGAGATTGCCAAAATGCTCTTATTAGCGACTGCTCACGCATTATCAAAATTAGAAAATTTCTATAGAGAATGAGAGTCCATGAGAGCAACAGAGAGTTACGTAAAACTATATGAGCTGAAGAAAGATAGCTCTCCCTCTCTTTCTCGCTCTCTGTTTTTCTCCTCTCCTCATCTACCCCGAAAAGAGCTGCGAAAACTATTGTTAGGGTAATATAGAACACGTATATAGGGAGCTAATTACTTTGAAACGCTTAACAAACAATCGAGAATGTGACCAATGTGACGATAATTTGTAAAAGCAGTAGAGAAAAGACAAATCTGCAATTCCCTGGATACAGATATTGCAAAATAGGTACAACCTGGACAACAAGAGAGTAATTCTTGCATTACAAATAATTAGTGGAAATTGATTAGGTGACAATCAGTTCAAGAGATTTATGTGGAAAGGTTTATTAACAATAATAATATCTAGAGTAATTTTAAAGAAATGAAGAAACTGTAGTGTTGAAAATGATACTCTCTGCCGTTATGGTTTTTTTCTTACCATTAAGGTAGACGACTTCTATCATATAAATACACTTGCTCGAGGATTTAACTGATAACTTAAAAAAGACTGCCGCCAGTTTGCATGCATTCATTGTCAATGGGGAGAGAATATAACCAAAACAATTAGCGCTTAACGATTCCAGTACATATATACGTATATAGATATCTATGAAACGTTGATACTAGTTGGGAATCTAACGTTTACACCTAATTAAAACTACCGGACCCTTAAATATAATCAATTGCCTTTGTATCAAACCCCATAAGTTCACTGCTATAATTACCCATTGAAATATGATTTGTTAGTATGTAATATGTTGGACCTGAAGAGAAAACGGGTTAGTTTGACACACATTGTGAAACTCTCAGAGAAGTGTATGAAAAAGATTTGGCCTTATTCGTTCGTTGATAAAGTAACTAATGTCACTAAAGCTTAATCGATTGCATAATATCGAAATCCTGTCTAACTATAAAGGAACTTAAGATTTGCATAATGAAATACAAAATGAAATCAAGTAGCTTGTTCTTTATATTCAAAATCTCCATTTTTTAATCATGACAAATTTTACATTAAACATCTATGACTACACATCTCGTATCATGTCGGGTAGTTTGCCAGAGGAAGACTGCAGTACATAAAAACATCACTATTGTATTATCTTTCGCAGATTTGAGATTTTATTCAATAACAGTGTTGTTTTGAAGTATTCACAATTAACTATGAGATAGGCAGGCGAACATGGTCGATAGACTAGCACTCTGGTGAAAACCGCCCCTGCTAATCTGAGCTCAGGCTTATGATTTGTAAACCACTCCTTTCCGTATAGTACCATCGTTGTGAGGTGATGCTGAAATGTCCTGACTGGGGCACTGGCCTGTGTACGATCACTTTGAGAGGTCAGAAGTTATTCATGCAGTAGGGCACCTCTCTCTACATCAGTGTTGTTGCCAAAGTTTTCTAGAACAAAGTTGGAAACAATATTGGCCTGCCTTAGCTTCGGATGTTTTCTTAGGTCATGCTCCCAAGGCTTTGTCTGTTGCTCGGTATTTTTGCATGAGTTTACTCTCAGTTCATATCTTCGCCCCTTCTGTTAACACAAACAATTCCGCCGGAGATAGAAGGTAAGTTGCACGATAAAGTCAGGTTTTAGAGAGAGGCTGTTTCAGACGCTTACCGAGAAGTGTACATCTGAGTAGAGGGAGCAGTCCTTACTACCACTCCTTGGCATGACTCCACTTGAAATATCAAGCAATAATCCAGTAAAACCAAGTTATTAGATTTGTAACCATTAGGATTTCTGTATTTTAGATTAAAGGGCGTCTAGCCTATTTAGGAAAACCTATGTTAGATATTGAATACGCCAGTAAGTGAAAAATATAGTGAAGCTACAACTGAAATCCAATCCAACAAAGCAAGAGCTTTATACGAATCCATTGTCCTATTACACTTCTAGTAATAGCGTTTAGTGGAAACTGTTGTTCTTGTTATTGTTATCCTTGGTAAAGCAGGTTTATAATTTCTAGATAACCACCCCGTCTTTTATTATTTCACAGGCTATACTGTACAAAGTACTATACATTATTTAAGACGGATGCGTCAGCCTTGAGAGAATTTCGCTATATGCCAAGAGGTCACATGAAAGCTCCCTTGTTGGCTAGTTAGGTGGCAAGAAATGAGCATGGCGCAACTGAAGAATTTATATTCATGAATTCTACAATTGGATAAGTCACGTGGATAACTGATTCTCATTTACGATGTACCACAAAACACGCGAACTAAGGGCCCCGCGCCAATGAAACGGTTTCACAGTAGTTCATACACTTTGCCAGTGTATACTTGTTTGTATGCATGTAATATATATAAGCACTATATATGTAATATGTACAGTTAATATAGTATGACCGAATGGTTCAAAAGTTCCTTTTAGAATCACGAGGCTCTGGTTCCGATCCCCCTGCATAGCATTTTTTGCAAATATAAAATGTTAATTTGTGCTGAGTGATTTGCCGCGGTGATTAGCGAAAAAACAAAAACAAAAACTAAGAAATGGGTGAACATCTAGGCTCGTCGGAAACTTGGGTAGGTATGTGTTGTAACAGTCTTGTCTTACCCTTTATAAATTGTTTGAAACCTGAAAGGTTTAAACTATTTCTTTCCTAACCGTAACATACTTTATACTATCACACTTCCAGATGTGAATGATATATGGACTGCCGACATATCGACTGGTTTTAATTTAATTTATCCGTGAACTTAATACTTAATTATACCAAATTAAAATAAATCAAGCCTGTTTCTCTTTAAATAATCTCACTTATTTAAATAAATAACATTTCACTACTTAATTAAATGGCATTCATATTAATTCTGCTCGTAGCACAATGCCTCCACTTAAAAAGATGAATAGCATCTCGTAATGCTCATCTTATTTTTTACCATTAATTCCAGCAAATAAAGAGAATTGACAGACACAGTACACAACAGGAACTGTGATATTTCTTTGTAGTCGCATGGCTTTGGGATTGCATCGGTTTTATGCTGCTCATTTTGATAATGAAATTAATATTGCAGAGGACAGAGATGTTTCTCAACCGTTAATTTAGTGTTGAAAAGAAAAAAAATAATAAGACTAAATAATTTCTTTTAAGACGATGTTTCTCACCTTAAGTAGTCTGAAGTATGATCGTTATTGAAGCTGAAGATGAATTATAAATGTTGATCTTCTATGAAAATCAATTGTCTGCTGTTCAGGACATCATAAAATAATACCGTATAAAAACTTCATTGAAATTTTGGAAAAGTGTTCTAGTTCTTTCCATAATTTGCTTCAGAAAGAGGATCAACACCAAAAGTCTTCCACTTCAACTTAAGTAGAATAAAATAAGAATGACATTTCTATAGAATATTTTAATGTTAAAATAGACTTCAAATTAATACCAATTGCAGGTGCGTTTTGCTGATTAAACATGTAGAATTTATTTTCAACGAAAAAGAAATTATAAAAAATTTAAATCTAGTGTGCCACTAATTATCTAAGTTTATAGTTTGAAGATTATTTTTAGTGATTACACTTCAATATCAACATTGCGAAAAAATAATGAATATGAAATAAGGAGATGCATAAATTTTCATTAATTCCAAGCTTTTCTCAGAGACCTAAGAATTTCCAGAAGTTTTTCTACAAATCATGTGGATTCCTGAATCGAAGCAATATAGTTTAATATTAAAAACTGATCACTTGATTTACGCACTTTTCTTATCCTCATTTTGTTATATTGCTTTCACTATACGGATGTTACTCATTCATCACACGTTACACTGAACTCAGTTGATTAACAGTGCTTAAGAACCAGTCGTAGCTTTCGAATATTTACTGATGTTTTCAACAAATGGTTCGGTTACCTGTAGATGTTTGTCAGTGATAGCAAATATTATTCACAGATCAGAGTTACAATATAGACTAGACCAAATTTCTAAAATATCATCGCAAAATAGATTTTTAGTCTCATCTCATTCACAGCAGTGAGAAATAAGTTATTAAGAACAGTAATAAACGAGTGAAGAAATATGTATATATATATATATATATATATATATATATATATATATATATATATATATATATATATATATATATATATATATATATATATATATATATACACATATATATATATATAGACATATATATATACATATATATATATATACATATATATATATATATATATATATATATATATATATATATATATATATATAGAGAGAGAGAGAGAGAGAGAGAGAGAGAGAGAGAAAGAGAGAGAGAGAGAGAGAGAGAGAGAGAGAGAGAGAGAGAGAGATAGAGAGAGAAAGAGAGAGCATGTGTTTATATGGCAAGAAAAATAAAAATGACCATCCTGTAATACAACAATAGCTGTTTCAACACCCGATTTCACATCAGGAATCTTGCGACACAAATTGATAAATATGATATTCGTAGACAGAATTTAGTCATGTATACAATAATAAATCAATATTCATGGAGCATCCTAAGATGCTGGTTTTAGAATTGCATCCACAATGATGCCAACCGAGAAGTAAATGTTTGTTTGGGGGAGATCATGTAGTATAACATATCTCGCGAAACAGTGTTTTCAGAGGTTTACTTCTAAAAATCATTCAACCACATTGGTTATCATAATGCTCTCTCTCTCTCTCGCACGCACACACACACACACACACACACACACACACACACACACACACACACACACACACACACACACACACACACACACACACACACACACAGACACATACAGACACACACAAACACACACACACACACACATAATTTAATAAGAACAGGGTTCCAATGTGAGCTACTATAATCTTCATGCTCTGATAGTACATTAGTCGGACGAGGTTGTATAGCGTAGTATGTAATATTCTGCAACCTTTCAGAATTAAAAAAAACGAAAAAAGCAGGATAGTATCCGGTATGATTTACAAGGTCATCCGACTATTCTCGTATCAGGTCATGAAAATTATAGTACCTAACATTTAAATCCTTTATTAAATGGCGTTTATCCTTCAGTGAATTAAAATTTACTGATCCCACCAATAATAAAATGGCATTCTCTCTCTTTCCCTCTCCGCCTCTCTCTCTCTCTCCCTCTCTCCCTCTCTCCCTCTCCTCCTCTCTCTCTCCCTCTCCCCCTCTCTCTCCCCCTCTCCCCTTTCTCTCCCCCTCTCTCTCCCCCTCTCTCTCTCCCTCTCCTCCTCTCTCTCTCTTCCCCCTCTCTCTCTTTCCCTCTCCCCTCTCTCTCCCTCTCCCCTCTCTCTCCCTCTCCCCTTTCTCTCCCTCTCCCCTCTCTCCCTCTCCCCCTCCCCCTCTCCCCACTCTCTCCCTCCCCTCTCTCCCTATATATATATATATATACATACACATACATGCATGCATACATACATGCAGTAGGCATGACTGTGTGATATGAAGCTTGCTTCCCCATCAGTGTTCAGTCCCACTGTCTGGCAGCTTGGGCAAGTGTCTTCTGTCATAGCATCGGGCCGACCAAAAGTAGATGGAATGGGAAAGAAGATATATATGTGTGTGTGTATGTGTGAGTGAGTGTGAATGTATGCGTGTTTGTGTGTCGTTTCTGTGTTTGGCCTCCAGCACCACTTGGAAATAGGTGTTGGTGTATATACGTTTTCGTAACTTAGCGGTTCAGCTTAAGTAACCGATAAAATAAGTACTCGAATTAAACAAATAAGTCCTGTGGTCGATTTATTCGACTGAAACCCTTCAAGGAGGTGCCCCAGCAGGACCGCTAAAACAAGTAAAAAATAATATATATATATATGATCATCCCATAAATGATGCGGTTTTTAATACTTTTATTTTTCAAAATTAAGATAAGCAAAGTTCTTTTTTAATCTAAAATATACTCTCCTTCATTTTCTGCAATGCTCTTCCATGTCTTTTGTAGACTTGCAAGGCCCCTTTTACAAAATTCCCTTACCTGTGGCGAAAAAGTACTCCAGTATTGTTCTGACCACGTCTACAAAATTCATATTTAAATACTGCGGAATAAATGATAAGATGGGTCAATGTCCGGCGAATATGGTGGGTGGGGCATCAATTTCCATTTAAATTACTCCAGACTTTGGAATACCATCCTCACTGTATGTCTTGAAACCAAATAGTGTCGTTTTACTTCTAGTGCTGACTTAAGCCGTTCAAGCTGCTCGCAGTAGATCTTCTTTGTTATCGTTTGGTCTGAGTTTAACGTTCAAAGTGGACTAAACATTTCATATCTCATCAAACAGATAACAACACCTCATGTAGGTGAAGCCTTTCTTTAGCCTGGGGCGCCGTTGTTTTTCCTTTCCCTACCCACTGTCATCGACTCTTGACATTTTTATACAAAACTCATTTCTCCTCACTAGTCACTATTCGGTCCAGAAAAGGTTCATTCCTGAGACGTGACATCAAAGATTAGACTTGGAAAATTTGTGAGGATCCCATTGACTCAAGTTGCTGATTTTCGTGTCGATGAATGGCTGAATGACCGAATCCAAGCTCCTCTGGTAGTTCGTCAACAGTTACGATGGGATTTTGCTCCACCAGCGTTTGCAAGATATCCTCGTCGAGCTCTACAGTTCTCCCAGGACGAGGCTCGTCTTCTAGGCTGTTGTTTCCGGGTCAGAATTTCTGGAACCACCGCTAACCCTGGCTTACGCTTATCATCCAAACCTCATATATTGCATTAATATTCTGCGCACTTTCCGTTGCGTTGTTGCCTTTATTGAACTCATAAAGCAAAATATACCAAGTTCACTCCTTTGTCACTTTCATTGTAACTTTGAAAAGATAACTGTTAAAATCGAACTGCAATCTTCAAAACTTACACTAAGAATAGGTACAAAGTAAAGTTGCTACCTGCTTTTGTAGCAAGTTGATGCGGGTAGCTTATCCCGTCCCCATCCGACTTTTAGTTCATGCAATTGAAAAAACCGCATTATTTATGGAATGAATATATATATATATATATATATATATATATATATATATATATATATGTGTGTGTGTGTGTGTGTGTGTGTGTGTGTGTGAGAGAGAGAGAGTTTGTGTGTGTGTGAGTTTGTGTGTGTGTGTGTGTGTGTGTGTGAGCTTGTGTGTGTGTGTGTGCGTGTGTGTGTGTGTGTGTGTTTATATATACATTGTGTTCAAAGTGAATATTGAATTTAACATTTCCTTCTGTTCAAAAACAGTTTGGAACCGAGTTAGATTGAGTTTAAAGCTAGTTTTCAATTTGATGATACTGTACAGATGCAAATTCCGAAAATGAAATAAGCTTCAGGAATAAGTACAAATGCGTCTTTCCTTTCGAAACAGATTTGCCACTTGCTAAATCCAACGGTGTATTTGGCAAAGAAATCTAGACTTGGAAAAAGAAAAGTTAATTATAGGCAGATATTCCATGCCAAATTCACGTTCAAAACAAATAAAATACCGGTTTGAAAATTAGGTCATAAATATTGATCCTTTGCAAAGAGTTAGAATGAGCAGAGTAAAGTGAATAATATTTATTCAATGGAAATTTTGCAAAGCAAGTAGGGTCTCTCTTTCAGCTTTACTTTTCCGACTGTTCTTTTTATCTCTCAGCCTCCCTCACTCTCTCTCTCTTTCTCTCTCTTCCCCCTCTCCCCCTCTCTCTCTCTCTCTCTATATATATATATATATGTATATATATATATATGTATGTATATATATATATATATATATATATATATTTGTATTTAAGAATTTAAGGATTGGAGAAAACGCATGTTATAATTGCATACTTTATTCCTACATATGATTCAAAGGATTACAACCTGTGTGATCCATAGGGATCTTTGATATTAAAATTGTAACCTTCTCATCAGGGAAAGCATGGGAATCATCTTAAACGTAAGACATTATGACCGATTATGAAAACAATAGATGGATAAGGTTATGACTTGATTCATTTGAAAAAAACCGTTAGAGAATTGGATGCTGCCGGATAGTGGGTTGGACAACACATACCAATCAATGTGTAAGAGCGTACATTCATACATAAATACACATACACAAACACACACATATACATGCATACTGATACACACACACACACACACATATACATGCATATATGCGCATATACACATACATACACATGTGCACCCGTATATACATATGTATACATATATATACACATATATATATATACACACACACACATATATACATATACATACACACCTATATATATATACACACACTCATACGTCCACATTTATACATATGCACATACGTACCTACGCATATACAAATATACACATGTGTGCGTGTCCCCATATACACACATGTATCCATCTACATATACACACATGTATAAATAGAAATATATTCATGCACACACACATAGCTATACATCTACGCCTATTACCTAATCAAATAAACAGATTCGTATATACATATACATACATGAATACATACGCAAACACACGTATGCACATACATACATACATACAAATACATATACATATACATATATACATATATACATATATACATATATATATATATACACATTCAATTTTTTTTCTCCGTGTTTTTCTCCTTGTCTCCGTATTCTTTCTGTTGAAGAGCGTAGCTCGAAACGTCAAAGACTTTCCGTATTCCCGGGCGTCATACTAATATATACTTTTGTTATTTACACCACCTGTCCTCGTCTGTTGTTATTATTTGTATATTCTCCCATATATACACATATATATATGTGTACATATAAAAGAAAAATAACTCAAGTGTTTTATATATACATACATACACACACCCACATACATACATCCACATATCCATATATGTGTGTGTGTGCATGCATACATATACATATACACACACATACATGTACATACATATATATTTTTTGTGCACACACACACATACACATATATACACATACACACATGTGGACATACATATACATACATAAACACATACACGCATACATACATAAATACATACACACACATATACATATAGAAATATGCACTTACATACAGAACTTAATAACGTATATATATATATGGTTTTATACAAACACATACACAATTATACATACTTTCATAATGTCTTACGTTTAAGATGATTCCCATGCTTTCCCTGATGAGAAGGTTACAATTTTAATATCAAAGATCCCTATGGATCACACAGGTTGTAATCCTTTGAAACATATGTAGGAATAAAGTATGCAATTATAACATGCGTTTTCTCCAATCCTTAAATTCTTAAATATACTCAAATACCCAAAATTTCAAGGAGTTTCTGCCTTAAAAACAGGAGCTAACCACAGTTATTTTGTGTTCTTTGCTACATTGGTTTCTATTAACCCATTTATTCTATCAGAAGAATTTTTATTCATTAAGATAGAAGAAATACACATAATTATATATATTTGTATATATATATATATATATATATATATATATATATATATATATATATATATATATATATATATATATATATATATATATATATATATATATATTTATATTTATATATATATATATATATATATATATATATATATATATATTAATAGTTATCGCCAAGCCAACATGGCAGTCCCAAAATTAGGACGAAAGCTGCCGTGAATTAGCTCCAAGAAGCCATCGCCTCTAGCTAGCTATGTGACACACGAAACCTGTGTCCTTTATAACCTTCGAACAGGGGAGGTCAGCAGTGTCCCCCTGCTGGTTTGGCATCTGCAGACTAGACTAGTTTCAGGGTGTTGCCCCTTGTCAATGCAGAGTAGCCAAGCCTTAGCCAGGCGGCGCTGCTGACTATCTGCTCGAAGGTTATTTATCTAATTTCAGTGGAATCTATCCACTGGTTTTCAGAAATAGAGTTATTAATATTTCTAAGTCTCTCTAAAGGAGACTACGGACACAGGTTTCGTGTGTCACATAGCTAGCTAGAGGCGATGGCTTCTTGGAGCTAATTCACGGCAGCTTTCGTTCTAATTTTGGGACTGCCATGTTGGCTTGGCGATAACTATTAATTTCCAGTACCGCTGCCGTAGTCTCCTTTAGAGAGACTTAGAAATATTAATAACTCTATTTCTGAAAACCAGTGGATAGATTCCACTGAAATTAGATAAATAACCTTCGAGCAGATAGTCAGCAGCGCCGCCTGGCTAAGGCTTGGCTACTCTGCATTGACAAGGGGCAACACCCTGAAACTAGTCTAGTCTGCAGATGCCAAACAGCAGGGGTACACTGCTGACCTCCCCTGTTCGAAGGTTATAAAGGACACAGGTTTCGTGTGTCACATAGCTAGCTAGAGGCGATGGCTTCTTGGAGCTAATTCACGGCAGCTTTCGTCCTAATTTTGGGACTGCCATGTTGGCTTGGCGATAACTATTAATTTCCAGTACCGCTGCCGTAGTCTCCTTTAGAGAGACTTAGAAATATTAATAACTCTATTTCTGAAAACCAGTGGATAGATTCCACTGAAATTAGATAAATAACCTTCGAGCAGATAGTCAGCAGCGCCGCCTGGCTAAGGCTTGGCTACTCTGCATTGACAAGGGGCAACACCCTGAAACTAGTCTAGTCTGCAGATGCCAAACCAGCAGGGGGACACTGCTGACCTCCCCTGTTCGAAGGTTATAAAGGACACAGGTTTCGTGTGTCACATAGCTAGCTAGAGGCGATGGCTTCTTGGAGCTAATTCACGGCAGCTTTCGTCCTAATTTTGGGACTGCCATGTTGGCTTGGCGATAACTATTAATTTCCAGTACCGCTGCCGTAGTCTCCTTTAGAGAGACTTAGAAATATTAATAACTCTATTTCTGAAAACCAGTGGATAGATTCCACCGAAATTAGATAAATAACCTTCGAGCAGATAGTCAGCAGCGCCGCCTGGCTAAGGCTTGGCTACTCTGCATTGACAAGGGGCAACACCCTGAAACTAGTCTAGTCTGCATATGCCAAACCAGCAGGGGGACACTGCTGACCTCCCCTGTTCGAAGGTTATAAAGGACACAGGTTTCGTGTGTCACATAGCTAGCTAGAGGCGATGGCTTCTTGGAGCTAATTCACGGCAGCTTTCGTCCTAATTTTGGGACTGCCATGTTGGCTTGGCGATAACTATTAATTTCCAGTACCGCTGCCGTAGTCTCCTTTAGAGAGACTTAGAAATATTAATAACTCTATTTCTGAAAACCAGTGGATAGATTCCACTGAAATTAGATAAATAACCTTCGAGCAGATAGTCAGCAGCGCCGCCTGGCTAAGGCTTGGCTACTCTGCATTGACAAGGGGCAACACCCTGAAACTAGTCTAGTCTGCAGATGCCAAACCAGCAGGGGGACACTGCTGACCTCCCCTGTTCGAAGGTTATAAAGGACACAGGTTTCGTGTGTCACATAGCTAGCTAGAGGCGATGGCTTCTTGGAGCTAATTCACGGCAGCTTTCGTCCTAATTTTGGGACTGCCATGTTGGCTTGGCGATAACTATTAATTTCCAGTACCTCTGCCGTAGTCTCCTTTAGAGAGACTTAGAAATATTAATAACTCTATTTCTGAAAACCAGTGGATAGATTCCACTGAAATTAGATAAATAACCTTCGAGCAGATAGTCAGCAGCGCCGCCTGGCTAAGGCTTGGCTACTCTGCATTGACAAGGGGCAACACCCTGAAACTAGTCTAGTCTGCAGATGCCAAACCAGCAGGGGGACACTGCTGACCTCCCCTGTTCGAAGGTTATAAAGGACACAGGTTTCGTGTGTCACATAGCTAGCTAGAGGCGATGGCTTCTTGGAGCTAATTCACGGCAGCTTTCGTCCTAATTTTGGGACTGCCATGTTGGCTTGGCGATAACTATTAATTTCCAGTACCGCTGCCGTAGTCTCCTTTAGAGAGACTTAGAAATATTAATAACTCTATTTCTGAAAACCAGTGGATAGATTCCACTGAAATTAGATAAATAACCTTCGAGCAGATAGTCAGCAGCGCCGCCTGGCTAAGGCTTGGCTACTCTGCATTGACAAGGGGCAACACCCTGAAACTAGTCTAGTCTGCATATGCCAAACCAGCAGGGGGACACTGCTGACCTCCCCTGTTCGAAGGTTATAAAGGACACAGGTTTCGTGTGTCACATAGCTAGCTAGAGGCGATGGCTTCTTGGAGCTAATTCACGGCAGCTTT
>NC_142929.1:89524688-89542188 GCF_046866305.1 Octopus bimaculoides
TATCTATCTATCTATCTATCTATCTATCTATCTATCTATCTATATATATATATATATATGTGTGTGTGTGGGGTGTGTGTGGGTGTGTGGGGGTGGGGGTGTGTATGTGTGTATGTGTGTGTGTGTGTATACAGTTCTATGTACGCATATAATTATTTTATACTTAGTTCCAACACCACAGATATTTACGAAAAGTCATCTCTCTGCTTTTATGGAATGAATTTTTGTTCCGAGGGATACGATAGATTGTGAACTTTACAGACTAAAATTTCATTCTGTTTTATGTGCATATTCACTATCTGAATACGAAATTTCTTGATGATTAATTTGTAGTCATAAATATTTAATTAATAAGCATTTCAAAACGTGAAATAAGATGTACCGTTATAGCAAAAAGCTAGAGAATGTATTGTTTACATGGTTTAAAATATGTGGAAGTCTTAATTTTTTATGTCTAGTCTATTCATCCACGAAAATTTGTTTAATATGGAATTTAAATACTTCAAGCTCTGTAATAGTTCTCGTTCAAGTTGGTAATAATTCAAATATACTTTCTTGTCACTAAAATGAAAACACTTAACAATATTATACTAAATTATTCCATTAATTGATTAATATTTTTACTATTATGATTTTCACAAAGAAGTCGCTAATCTCCTGACTGATTCACGAAGTTTCAGCTCCATATGTTTTCTTCTAAAAATGTCGTTTTCGTTTTTTATTAGTAAAATAAATCAATACTGGTAAGGCAAATATAAATCATGTTGAATAAGTTCTCGTGCTAATTAAATATTGCTTGCCATTTAACAAAATAATAAATAGAAGTCGCCAGAAAATTTCACGAGATTCTGCAGATGATATATGACCACTAAATTACTGGGTCGATCTAATCGACTGGCCCCGCTCCCACAAAATTTCGGGCCTTGTACCTAGAGTAGAAAATAATACAAATGAATAGCGTGACTGTTTTAGTTCCACGGATCACAATATATCGCAACTGATATGCAGCATAGTCTTAAAAAGTAATTCTATCACTTCATGAACTATTAAGTTAATGTATGTTTCGTTGTAACTAAAAGTCTTCTTTAATATTGTGTTTAGAATTATATTTCTCTTCCTTCTTCAAACCATTTCAATTTAATACATTTGTAAATGCCCGCATAAATACATCCATGCATACCTACTACATATATATGTATATTATATATACCTCAACGAAGATAGTCGAATATTTACCGCGGAATTCTATTCATTAAATATACTGTTAATATCTTTTCCAATGTTAATACCACAAGTACAAATGTAGTAACCCTTACAAATAACTGATCATACTCTTCTGATCATATTCATGGAAGAAGCATTTAACTAAAAATTGTAAAGATATCGGTCGGAACGTTGAATTTACCTTGCAATATTCAACTACAAACGACATGACTGGAAATAGCATCATCATATTTACGGAAGAAAACTCAAAGCAAGACATTGAAAAAGGTAAACAATATTTTTATTTGCTGCTATAAAAAGGATCGTATTTATAAAAACTAACTTTCGCGAAATGATTGACTCATTAACGACGTGCTTAATTGCTAAAACATTACAAAAAGAGATTCCTCTGTCGACTATACAAAAAAGAGCACAATCATACTGGAATGAATTTCTCCCAGGACAAAATTATTTTACGGCGAAATAAACATCGTCAACAAGTGATATTTTTTCATCTCAAAGCAATAATCGATTTTGGTAATTTTGTTTCTAAACATTAAGGAATTTGATTTTATTTGTTAAAACAGAACAATTGAATAATTGCGGATAAAACAACAGAAGGGCTTCAGCAGTATGGCTTCACCAACTAACATGGCCCTTGTTACTCCTGTATTACCTATTAATCAGATTGAATGCTCTATTGCTGTTAATCACCATATTCTGAAACTGATTGTTCCCATTGAGCTGTCAGCAAATATGCAATCAGCAGCACCGATAAAATGTTTTCTAGGAGCTGGCAGTATGGTAGCATAAACACTTGATGTGTGTCCTTAAAGAATTTGTTTCTTAAACTACCCTTTGAAAATTATGAGTTGATTAAATTTGTGCTTAACAGAATCGGAGGATATTTACAGTGCGGTAAAGAACTCATTTTCGCAGTTAATGCTTTTTTTATATGACATCTCAACAACTGCAAATCAGCACCTTGGAGATACTAAAGAGAATTAAAGACAGGCAAACCATACATGCATGCAACAATGACAATATTAGTGAGACAGGGCTGCCGCCATTACTGGATCACATCCAAGCCGCTTACAGCAAACAGAAAAGAGATTGGGGTATAAACAAAACGCATCGTCCAGAAAAATTGATGCAAATCCATGACATGAAAGGGCAGCTTTATATGTATTGGTGCGTAATGAACTAGTGTAATATGTAATTTAACAAGTTAGTTAAGACACGTAGTACAAACGTAGTCGCACCCTGTCCTACTTTTGTGCATTCAAAGTTATGCATTGTATTTACTTCAGGAAAAGATGAGAGTAAGAGATCGATCGGAATGATATTACACACCTAAAATGCGTTGCCTTTCTAAAAAATAATTAAAGAGATTTGGCGAGAAATATCGAATACCCCAGTATTATCATTAGATATACAATGAATGTTGAATTTACGAACAACATGCCGAATAAGCTCACACACTAATTAAAAATTGTCCGCCATTCAACAAAATAATTCAGCATCGTCGAACAACACCTGATGAACAAAACTCTTCTTGAGGATGCAAAGTAGAATCACTGAAGTCTACTATCTGTATGACTAGATTATAAGAAGGCGTTAACTCTCTTCTTCACTTATAGCTAAGTCAGTCTTGTCTAAGTTCCAACATTTGTTGTTGATGTCATTAAGAGACTAACAACAGCGTGATTTGCAGGTGTATCGACAAGAAATGAAGGTTGGCAGACAACACCGTGTCATTCACTTTAAGGAAATGTAGAAGCTACGCGACAAAATCTGCGGATGGAAGACAAATAAATGAGAAGGAAAGAAGATTGTAGTGTCATTCAGTTAAGAGGCTTTATTTCTGCAAGTTGTCCAGCAAATATTTCGACGCGGAGACAGAAATGTCTCAAGAGTGGTAGCAATAATCCATAGCTGGCCTCGCTTAAGCTCCTGTGATTTTCAGCAAATATTGAAGGCTGAAGGAGCTCTCTGCCGGCGCTACTAGTTTTCCTTCTGTCCGTCGAGTGCGCTTTTTTTTTGGTGGCGAGTTCCTATTTCTCTTCCCCTCGCTTCATTCCCTTTCGCAGTATTTGTCTCCAGCGTGAGAGATCAGTCACTGTATATGCGACCGCTACTCCCTTGTGGGCATCTACAGATAATGCAGACTCTGCACCGCCATCAACAACTGACACAATTTCCTCGAAGGCGGGAGTTCTGGACACAGCATTGTTGGGTATAATTTCTTTATTTGTGAATTAAGTCTACCATTGATTTCATGTTAAGAAAAGTTGGAAAATAATCTGGAGTGCTAACAAATTTTCACGCCGATCACACGGAAAGGTGTTGCCTCCATTTTTGAAAGCACAGTCTCGTTTAGTTCGCGGAGATTCTCGTGAATTGTCGTGAATAAAACGATGACTCAGGGGACGTTGCACTTGGATGGAATGTTTGATCAGAATATATCATTAAAAAAATGACATTTGAAAAATTGGCGCGTCTTTTGGGTTCAGTGTAGTTTACTATATCCTTGGACCGGCCAAATTCTTATGAGTTAATTTGTCCGCCGTGCTTGTCTTCCTCATCACCGCCTGACAAATGTTGGTGTGTTGTGTTAACGTCCGCATAACTCAAATGGCATCACAGCGCAGCGCTACGGCGATCAGATCCCAAAACCTCACATCATGCCCTTTTCCGCGCGTCAACACAGACACGTGTTCCAGCAGGACAATGTTCCCTCCCCACACGGCCAGGGTCACCATGGACTTTCTGCGTCAGCACAACGTCAGAACCATGCCGTGGCCGGCTCTCAGCCAGGTTTTAAACCCAATTGAACACCTGTTTGGATGAAATCCAGAGACAGCCGAACCAGGTGGTCCCAAGGCCGACAACTCGTGTGGGACTGGTGGCAGTTTTCCTCAGGATGTGGGCACAGGTGTCAGTGGCTTCTGTGAACCGCCTCATGCACTCCATGTACCGACAGTGTATGGCCGTCTTGAACAACCAGAGAAGGCATACACGGTATTGAACATGTCACACTCTATAATCTCGATGTGCTGGATCCACCCGCTACCAGAACACATGACAACGACCCATAGACTGTGATGAAAGTGCATCAAAGAAATTGACTTTATCAGATTTATCAAAATGTATCCGTGACATAATGAGATTAAATCATTTCACAGTCACACACGTCTCGCGTTTCTTTTGCAGTTCAGTGTACACTAGACCAAGCTGCCACGCAATAGGACTGAAGCCAGAAAACATGTGGTTAGGAAGGAAGTATTCAACCATGCACCCACGTACATTATATATATATTTGTCTTATATACTGTACTAAGAGTAAGCAAACCAAGTAAATACTAATTGTTTCTGTGATATTGAATGACATCTACTATGCAGCTGCCTCTGAAAGATGAACCACTACAAGCAACTGAACTTTCCTGGAATACAGTCATCTGCACAGACATTTATAGGTTTCAGTTAGATTAGTAATATTTTATTTAGAGAAACTAAACAAGCTACTGTGGAGTGGTTTCAAACAGACAGATTTTCCCAAAAAGTCTAAACTATGTCAAGTGGCCTGTCCAATATCTTTCTTTGTTTCTTTGGTATCGTTTCGATGTCCTTTAACAACCTATTAAATTTCATTGAGAATTTAGCAGTATCTCGACTGAATATATAATTTCACTTTATATATATATATATATATATATATATATATATGTACATATGCATATCATTCAACCACTGTAATGGTTGAATATATTCTTAAGTCCACCATTTCGTCAAACGCAGCAGCTTCCAAGCTTCACCAGTAATTCAGTTCTGAACTAAATTGCTAATTGTTAATAGTTTTAAAGAGGACATCTCCACAGCTCTTTGGCATAAATAGTTTGAGATTTGGTTCAGTAGAAAAAAGTTACATCAAAATATCTGGACCTAAAGGTGGGTGGCAGATATTCATCTTCAATTGACATAATTTTTTAAATTTTAAATTAAAAGTACACTTTTCTTAGGCTTAAATGATAGAAAAATCCATGAGGAATTCGGAATTACTAGTAGCATTGAACAAAAATTAGTAGAAAGATAGTTATGAAGTAGAATGTTACAAAATTTCATATCGGTAAGTAAGGTAGTAAGGAAGAAACGCTTCAGCAATAAGAATAAAGAATATATTTCTAAAATGAATGCTTACTTTTTTTAAGGTACCGAGCTGGCAGAAACGTTATCGCGCCGGAGGAAATGCTTAACGGTATTTCGTCTTTCTTTACGTTTTTGAGCTCAAATTTCGCCGAGGTCGACTTTGACGTACAAATTATTTAATTAATTTTTCTTTAACTAAACACTTGCAAACTTCCGATACTGGTAGAATATGTCACATAGAACAGAGTTTACACTTAACGTTTTTGACAAAATTTTGTATTTTAGAAGTTATTCTGTCAGAAGTTACAGAGTGACAATGCACAAATTCATGTTTGATAAGTGCCAATACACGAAACTCTCAGCTTTTGACTTACTCTCTAACTCTGCCGATGATATACATAAATACATACATACACACACACACACACACACACACACACACACACACATACATATATATATATATATATATATATATATATATATATATATATATATATATATATAAATATATATATATATATATGTATATATACACATATTACATATATATGTAATAAAATCTCACCACGCAATCGAACCAATGAAAGAGCCTAGTCGCTCGACGCGCTAAAAATAGCAGCCAAAGTATCCCCCTACCTAAATCACACGGCCATTGTATGTAATATACTAGATTATCCCTAAAAAGACGGTTTGCTGAAGGCTGGAATGTATTTGATGATACTTTTGCAATGCCAGGGTTTATTTGAGGCTAAACAACAACATTATGGTCAATTTCTATATTAACAACTACGATTTTCACTAAGAAGAAAAATTTTTTGACTTTTTGCGTGGAATCAAGTACCCTGGCCTCCTAATATGCTGCAAATCCGTTATTTTGGTTCGGAAATTATGAGTTGGTGGGGGGGGGGGAGGTTCCTCCTCCCAATCTCGGAATCATTGGAATTTTTTTCGTTGAATGAATTTCTGTGACTCTTAATATTGCAAAATTAGGTTACTTAAGGTGAGTTTGGTAACTGATGGTTTTGGGGTCTTGTTTGTAACTTTTGGTGAGCCATGGTGCAACAAACAACATGGTAAAAATCCCTGCCATTAATTTGGTGTGGATGGGTAATATCAAATAATTCAATCAAAACATATATTTAAATTAAACACGAAAAAAATTGAAATATTGTCATCACTTACATGGAAAAATTGAAATATTGTCTTTCAGTATTTTATAAGATAAAATTTTAAATTATTAATTAACACATTATTAATAATATTATAACATGGATTATGTGGAAAAATGCGAGCATAAAAAGTAATATTCTTAAGGTTATAAACCTGGAAAAGTACAGGACAAGTTATTACACTTGTAAAAGTATAGGGCAAGCTATTACTTCTAGTAAAGAATAAGAAGCCTTTTACTTAAAATATTGCAGCTAAAATTAAAATTTGAATATTAAAACTTATTTAGATAGAATTTGGCTAATTTACTACCTTAAATACAGAAAAAAGTGACTAATTACAAATTAGCTGAACAGTTTTGTACAATTAAATTAAAATATGAGAACTATAAAGAGTGATAAATTAGGAGAACTGGCATTCTTTGCTGCAATATTTGAAGCAAAAAGTTTCTTATTCTTTACTTTACTAGAAGTAATAGTTTGTCCAATACTTTTACAGATGTAATAACTTGTCCTGTACTTTTCCAGTTTATAATCTTAAGAATATGACTTTTCATGCTCGCATTTTTCCATGTAATATACGTATGCATATATATATTTATATATATATATATATATATATATATATATATATATATATATATATATATATATATATATATATGTGAGTGTGTGTGTGTGTGTGTGTGTGTGTGTGTTTGTGCGCCCGCCCGCGCGCGTGTTTTATAGGTGGAGGCATATATATACGAATATATATGTAATGAAATAAAACTAAAAATACCTGTTATCACTCTACAATTCAAGAAGAGTTGTGATGGTTTGTTATTGGCAAATATAAGTAGACTTTAAATATTCTTTTAAATTAATAAGTACTGTCAGTAGATGAGTTGATTTTTAATTTTTCTTTTCACTTTTCCATATATTTGAATGATATAAACACAGTAGTTAGGCCTCTAGAGAAACCCGTTGTCTGCTATAGCGATTTAATGTCATTATATTGAGAATCGCGAAATGACTGTAAATCAATATTTTGCAGTGTATCTATATTAGTAACAACCAGTGCCAACGTATATATACGATAGGAAGCAATATATGTTTAGGCGTAAGAATTTGAAAACTATTCTTCAGTGAAATAAACGTAGGATTTCAAATTTACTCATGTTTTGGATAAGTTTGTAAAATCACTTCATATATTTGTAATATTATTAAAAATAGAGATGCTACTGTTGACAAAATTAAATGAAGATTTGATTCCTGCTGCTTCTAAATACGATCCAAAATAATTTTGGTTAGTGAATAAGAAAAAATAAAAACATATTTCTTGTTTCCAACATTATATACAAGAAAAAAAAAACAGCTGAGCAAAAACTGTTATTCATAAGGTTTAATTTAATTATATAATCGCTGATCCATATTCAGTACGGTTAAAATAACAGACTTCTTTACTTTTCTATTGCAATTCTATTTTAGTCTGTCACGCGTTCTTGTTTTTTACTGTCTGTATGTATGTTAGTCTTTCTCTCTGGCTCTTTCTCTCCTGCTGTGTCTTTTCTCTCTACTGCTGATGCGCACTATTTCAGTAAAATCTATTAATTTATTTTAAAATTTCATATATATATATATATATATACGCACACGCATGCATACATACACACACACACACACAAACATACATATATATATATATATAATAAAAATACTATATACGTATATGCATATATAAATACATATATGTACATACCTACGTATATATGTATATATACATACATGTATGGGTACAGGACATAAAAGACGTAAACAAAAAGAGAAATGAGAACACAAAAAAAACATATAAAACGAACTTTTTTTCGAACAACGAAAGAAACGAATAGAGAAACGAGAGAGGCAACATAAAGAACATTCCCTTCATCAGTTGTCTCCTGCTTGAGTTACTCCACCTTTCGAAGGTAGGGACAAGACGCAACTTCGTTAAAACAGTCCTTCCGCCAAAACAAATTAGATAAAATTTGGGATTTTTTGCGGAGGGTTGAAGTGGTAACAAAAACAGAACAGTGAGAATAAAACGGTAAAAAATAAATGGTGAGGGACGATGTGAAGTGGTGACCGCTGGAAAAACGAGCTTTGAGAAAAGACAGATAAAAGCCCTTCGTGTCTTTAGGAAGGAAGTGAAAGAAAGATGGATAGCCGTTGGTCACGTAGGAGCAACGAGAGAGTCAAGGAAGAAGAAAGAGAGGGAGAGAGAGAGAGAGAGAGAGAGAAGAGAGAGAGAGAGAGAGAGAGAGAGAGAGAGAGAGAGAGAGAGAGGGAACGGTGAAGGGGAGAGAAGAAGAATGGAGAAATGGTGGGAGAGAAAAAAGAGAAAGGAAGAAGAACAAGAGAAGGAGATAGATAGAAAGAATAGAGATAGGATAAGAGTGCGCATCGTAATTATTAAGATAAAACTTATTTGGAAATGGATGCGTGGCGTTCGATCATATAATAATATAAATAATATGTAAGTATATAATAATATAAATAATATTTAAGTACATACCTCCATATATATATAGGATAAGATAAGAGTGGGTATCGTAATTATTAAGATAAAACTTACTTGGAAATGGACGCGTGGCATTCGATCATATAATAACATAAATGATATATAAGTATATGTATACATACATACATGCATGCATACATACATACATACATACATACATATATATATATATATATATATATATATATATGTGTGGCATACATACATACATACATACATACATATATATATATATATATATATATATATATATATATATATATATATATATATATATATATATATATATATATATATATATATATATATATATATATATATATATATATATATATATGTGTGTGTGTGTGTATAACGTTAAATTCAGCGTTACGATAAAAGTAAACAAACAAAGTTTTTTTTCTTTAGAAGCGTTGAGATGTATTTTAAGATACAGAAATAGATTTATTTCTCAAACGCGTGATAATGCTATAAATAGCTTGATCAGGATAAATTATCCATATAATGTAGAAAAATACGTTACCGGCCAGCCATGTAACATATTTTTCTGCATTATATGGATAATTCATCCTGATCACGCTATTTATAGCATTATCACGCGTTTGAGAAATAAATCTATTTCTGTATATGTATGTATGTATATATATATATATATATATATATATATATATATATATATATATATATATATATATATATATATATATATATATATATATATATATATATATATATATATATATATATACATATATATGTGTGTGTGTGTGTGTGCAAAAAAAATAAGAACATAGAGATAAATCAATTATTAATTATTTATTAATTACAAAAATAGACATAATCTCTGACACTTGTTTCGAGCAAACTTTAGATATTAATTAGAATAATTAAAACATTATGAAGTTGAATCTCGTTGGAGGTATAAAAAAGATATACCATTACTTCTTTATATTTTTGTGTGTTAAGTGAATGCAGTGTATTATCTAACTGAGAATTGTTTTATAGAAAGAACATGGTATAAATTTTAGAAGGGTGGGAGGAAGTATGTTTGGAGAAGTTAGTATAAAAATGAAAATAGGCATAAAAATAGAGAATAGAAAAAAAAAATTAAAGAATAGATACTATAGTAATAAAACGTATATATTATATTGCTTCAATTCTTATAATTACATACACCATTACATTTATTTCATACTTAAATATAGGATTTGAATATACGTTTGTTGTTATTGAAAATTATAAAAATAGGCATATATTAATTAAACTTTTAATTAACCTATAGTTAATTACGAAGTAATTATTAGGGTAAATACATTTATACTATTTTATAAGGATTTAAATAATAAGGGTGTATAAATATGTAAATAAAATAAATATAAAAAGGGTAATATAATAGGTAAACATATAGATATTTTTGAATGGATATATAATATAAATAAAATACAGCATTTATAAGTATAGAGATACATCAAAAATACAACAAAAAACAAAAATAATAAGATAATAGATAATAGATAAGTAAATATGTATATAAGAATTCCATTATTGCACGAATATCTACATATATGTACGTGTAGATGTATAATCAATAAATATAGCTAACTATGGGTAAAACGCGTGCTAAAACTTGTGTAAATTTATATATGTAAAAGTATATAAGAACCTAAACATCTATAAGGACTTATGATAAATGAAACATCAGTACCTTGTAATATATTAATATACGGATGCTAACGCAAATCAATGGAAGAACAAGGTACAAGATATTTTGTTGATCTTCTCCTTGTAAGCATGTATATTGTTGTTATTATTATTTCTCAACAACATATCTTGTACCTTGTTCTTCCATTGATTTGCGTTAAGATCCGTATATTAATATATCACAAGGTAATGATGTTTCATTTATCATGTTTACATTCTTCGCTTCAAATCAGTATGTTATTAATCTTAATATTTTTAATATATTCTTAAACAAAACATATATTTCTGCCTCAATCACCACTTGTTCTTTATTTTCCCCTTCTTCAGTTAGTTAAGTAAATTCTTCTTAGTAATGCCACACTGGTTGTTGTTCTTACCATTGGTAACTTCAACTCAGTATTTCCGATCTTCTCCTTGTAAGCGTGCACATTATTATTATTATTATTATTTCTCCACTAAATCTCCTGTACCTTGTTTTACCATTGACTTGCGTTAATATCCGTATGATAATATAATATATTACTAGGCTATGATGCTTTATTTATTTTTTATATTTACTTTCTTCGCTTTATATTAGTATGTCATTTCTATTTTCGTTAAGGAGAAATTTTTTTTTTATATTTGATGAACTCTCTTGGTTCTCTCCCTTCCTCCACTTTTGACTCAGCAATTAGCTTACGACTTTTAGTTTACTTTACTGTGATCTATTTTGCCCTCCTACCCCCATTTTAATCATTTAATTAAAACTTTTAGTATAGCGTTTACAGCCCCCTCCCTTTATAACTCTATGTAAACAAGCGTTCTTACTTCTAACGGTCATTTACTTGGCCATGTAATATTATAACTCATAAGTTACCTCATCATTTCGCATTTGTCTTTCTTCTATATGTTGGTTCCCTGACGATGAATATATGTGGAATTCCAGCTGCTCTTACTTCTTTGGAGTAGTGTACACATATATTTTGAAACATATGTAGGAATTAAAGGAACTTTCATTTACATGCGTTTTGCTCCATTTATTGTTATTATTCATATCAATTTAACTTGGTATCCCTACCTATAAAACGGGTGTGAATCCTGTTTTCTTGTGTAATTTTTGCTACCCATGGTAACTATTAGCATATTTACATTGTCAAGGTTTTTTTAAACTGAGATAATATTAATATGTATATATATATATATATATATATATATATATATATATATATATATATATATATATATATATATATATATATATAGGATGCAAAGGGCATTTGAGGACACTTAATTACATTGGTCAACAAAGAATTTGTCTCAAGAAAAAGAATGCCTGTATTTTATACGTTTTTGCATGCAGAGTTCAAAACTAACGTCAAATTATCTGTATCACCCACAGTTTTTGTTTCACGTATCTCAGTCTTAGTTCCTGTTACGTGGGCTAAAATTCAGTTAAGCTGTTGAAATGTGAAGTTAACAATTTAAGAAATACTCCTAATTTAAATGTTTATGAATAGAACTAACCTAATGAAATCATAAATCTAGCTAAGTCAATGAGTTACTGAAGCTTGACAACATTGAGTCGATGCTTTGTCACCGATGCTTTGTCAGTACTGTGGTTGAAGTTTAAGCGTGCAGTTGTGTACTAAGTTCACATATTCTATTCACCTTCATAATGTCAGGATACTGTATAAACATCATAAACAACTTTTGCTATATTTGCGGTGACTTAACATTCAAGTCACAAAGACGGTGTTTCAAGTCATTGATTAAAAAAGTGCTATGGGCATTATTTTGACTGCAAAGTGAGTGACCTGGATAAAAGCTGGGTCTCTCATATATGTTGTGTAACCTGTGTCATGATTCTCACTGCATGGGCCAAAGGTTCACACCACATACCTTTTGCCATCCCTTGATTTGGAAAGAACCCAAAGATCACGCTTCAGTTTGCTATTTCTGCATGACGAATGTACAAGGTATAACATCAATATCCAAGCATATCCTAAATTACAATCTCCTATGAGACCAGAACCTCACAGTCAACACTTACCTGTACCTGACCTTCTGAAACAAATGACACTTAATGACAACGAATCAAGTGATAAATGTGTGGAGAAAGAAACACGACATGGACTTTGAACCTAAATGTTCTTCAAGTGAACAACATTTGTTGAAGCAGAGAGATCTGAATGATCTTGTGCGGGATTTAAACTTGTCGAAAAAACAAGCTGGACCTCTTAGTTCCAGATAAAAGGGCTGGAATCTTCTCCAGAAAGAGATCAAAATTAATTCTTATCATGCTCGGCATTGTGATTTAGCAATTTTTTTTCTCACTTGAAGATGGTGAAGTGTTTTGTAATGATGTATATTCTGTTATGGAGGAACTTAAACACAAATATAGCACGAATGAGTGGTGTTTCTTTATTGACAACACAAACGTAAGCTTGAAAGGAATTTTACTCTACAATGGAAATAAGTTTCCTTCTGTTCCCCTAGCCCATACTGCTAACACGAAGGAAACTTGAGAGTGAAGCTTCTGTTGCAACAAACTAAGTCTGAGGAATACAAGTGGAATATTTGTGGTGACCTAAAGGTTGTGGCACTTTTACTTGGAATGCAGCTGGGTTACACCAAGTTTTGTTGCTTTCTCCGTGAGTGGGATAGTCGGGATAAGAAAAATCATAATGAAAAGAGTGTGTGGTCAAAACGATCTCTGACTCCTGGACAAAAGAATGCCATCAATCCTCCCCTTGTTGATTCTGAGAAAGTGTATATGCTTCCTTTGCATATTAAGCTAGGGTTGATGAAAAATTTCGCCAAAACATTGGATAGAACCAGCAAGAAATTCTCGTATTTGGAAACTAAATTTCCAAGAGTAAGTGACGCAAAAGTCAAGGAAGATATTTTTGTTTGGCTGATGAGAGAGCTGATGAGGGATCAAAAATTTGATGAAGAGCTCAATGATGTTGAAAAAGTTGCATGGCTATCATTAAAAAATGTTTGCAGAGGGTTTTGGGGGAATCGCAGAGCGGAGAGCTATTCTGAATTTGTGAAAGAGGTATTGACATCATACAAGGCCTTGTGGTGCAACATGAGCCTAAAAATCGACTTCTTGAACTCTACTTGGACTTTTTCCCTGCCAGTCTTGGGGCTGTAAGTGACGAGCACGGTGAGAGGTTTCACCAGGACATTCTGATCATGTAAACCCGGTAGCAAGGAAAGTGGAGATCTTATATGTTGGCTGATTATTGTTGTTCACTAAAAGGGGACGTTCCAGAAACTAAATACAATCGAACATCATACGCCTCTACGTTTCCTTGTAAGTTTCTTGTAATAACCTGATTTTTGAATTCATGAAATACACTTGTTTAACAAATTTCATATGCTATCACAGAAAAACTATGACTTATAGAAAAAATCTGAAAACACACTTGAAATTTTCAGATAAAATTCTATTAAATTCACCTAATTTTGTTTGTGCGACAAAAGTTTTCATTAATTCTGTTGAACCCTAATAATTGTCAGCCTTATTTCTGCATTAATATAGTACATATGTTGTATAGTTTAATTACTCTGTCACATAAAAACCAAGCCTGGTAGAAAACTTCTAAAAACAGATTCGAAATTAGCGTTCAAAGTACTATAATGTTCACTCTCTTTAGATCATGGGACAGCAAAACGTTCGAATCTCGCTGGGCAGTATTGTCAGTATAATACTCTCTTCAAAGTAGTTATTATTCTTTTCGGATCCACCATTGCAGATATAATGCTAACACAAAAAAAATGAAAAAAAAAAAACATGTAAGCTGTCTTGCTACACATGCATAATACAGCGATTTAGAAGTTGCCAAACCTTTTACTTGCTGCAAGATCTTTTGTACATATAGGTTTGATGGAATTAGAAGCCTCTGGAAGTTATGTTTCAAATGTATGAAAGAGAAAAATATTCCAGCAGTTCTGACAATATAAGGATACCACAATTCATTTAACCGGTTAAACCAATTATCCGTGATGATCCTGGAAATCAATGAAAACCATCACCAATGAACTTCAGTTACTGAAATGGACTATCAAAACTGTGGTGCTGAAGAACATTCGATTGATTCAAGTGGTATGTACGGAGAAGGTGTCAATTCCTGCTAGGAAATACGCACCGTCCTTGAAACTCTTGAGCAAGCAAGAAAGTTGACCCATAAGCAGTCTGGAGCATTTCATAAGTTACTGTGGCGTTTCCGCTCCGTACAAAGCAAAACTTTATTGTAGAGCGAGCGCCTAAATGTCACGACTGCATTCTGCAATCTAGTCAGCCGTGACGAGCAGTGTTCAAAGTGGTGTTACAGCCTACTTCTTCAGTTTAGAATAGTAAACTTTGGCAAGTCAGATTATTAAATGTATAGTCATTAAAATTACAATAATCTAAGACAGTTATAACTGCCTCGCCTACCATGATCTCAAAACTTCAAAGTCTAACATGAAATAATAGATGGTAATGTGCGGATCGTTCCTGATCTCCCTAGATTGATGCACGCTAAGATTTATTTCTGCGATGGGTTTACGGGTGATGAGTGACGGAAATCATATTATGCCACCTTATATATTTCCACAGGGTATAGGAATTAGTGCTGCTAGGAACTAGTGCTGATGAGCGGGACCCAGTTGTTAAAAGCTGGAAGGTCATAAGTGTTTCAGCGAGACTCAACACCTTCTTACAAGCCCCACATAACTCGTGAATGAATATCAGATAACACCAAAGCTGGATCCTCCAAAGCCGCTAGATTTAAATCCCGTGGACTACTATGTCTGGAAGGTTATTGAAAGGGAGACTCATCGATAATCTCACAATACCATAGCTTCAATGTAGGCTGTCATTGCTCTAGTGATGTTCGAAATGAATAAGAACTATTTAGTCCAGAAGGTGGATTAATAGATTAATTTTATAAGAATGATTTTCGAGTACATGCGCCTAATCTTTTATTAATATAAATGCATTTCGTTTTTGCTGGGTTAAAGTTGTTTTATGAAATTACCAAATGTGTTACTCAAATATCTCTTGCATCCTGTATAGCAGATAGCATATTTAGAACTCGTCAAAATGACGAAGTGTAAAACAAGAATCTGTTCAATCTGAAATATCCCCCCACCCCCGTCACTTCATATTTCTTCCTTCTCTCTTCTTTCACTCCATTTTCGTTAAGTAATATATTTTCTTTACATATCTTAATTACTTTTCTGTTCATTTTTCTCTCTTCTTTTAAAATCTCTTTTCTTATGCTACGCTGTTTTAAAATGAAAATAATATTCAAAAGGTTAAGCCATCACAATAATTTCTTTGAGAGCCAGTGCCTGGTACTGCATCGGGCGCTAGCTCTATTATTATTATTATTATTATTATTATTATTATTATTATTATTAGTAGTAGTAGTAGTAGTAGTAGTAGTAGTAGTAGTAGTAGTTGTTGTAGTAGTAACAGCAGTAGCAGCATCAGCATTTCCGATTACCTCGGTTAACGGAAAAGATTAATTTGTTTGTAAAACCAAATATGCGTCTATCTGTTTCTCTCTCTCTCTAATTTCTTCCTCTATTTCTCTTTATTTCTCTCTCTATCTATCTATCTGTCTGTCTGTCTATCTATCTGTCTGTCTGTCTGTCTGTCTGTCTAACTATCCATCTATCTATATGTGTTAATGTCTGTGAGCATGTGTGTCTTTGTATATAAATAAAAAGGAAATCAGCACACTATTTTAATCACTTAATTTGTTAGATTTTCTTAATACAATTCCAAAGGATTACTACATTTTCGTTGCTTAGCATCTCTACTGCCACTTCAAACGGATTTTGGATTCAGAATGAAAGTTAATATCAACACTCAAAATATCATGATTTGAATGTAATAGTAAGAGTAGAAGCGAGAATATGTTTATAACAAAGTGTAGGACAAACATATGTTTTCTGGCAAAGACGTTGTTTTAGCAGTTTCAAGGAAAATATTTACATTAAAAGAAAACATTTGTGTTAACACTAAATCGATGTAATGGTAATGAATATTAATTGTTCGTCATTAGAACCCATTAAAACATTAAAAATGACGTATATAGACGGTGAGATACGCTAACACTAAAGACCGTATACAAAAATTATAAATTTAGCTATACATTCACGTACACATATTTAGGCAGACACATATACTTCTATATTAGTTAATGCAGATGTGAACATATAGATATATGTCTACTATTTTTATCTTGTAATAAATATATGCATATGTATATATACCTACATACACGCACACATGTATACACATACACGCACATACATGCACACGGCTGAGGTCACCAACAACGACATCACGGCACTGCATGGACTGCGCAAAGACAATAAGATGACCACTGACCCAGTGACAGGACCGTCGATGAGACCGGTCTGCGGATCCAATGTTGCCAACAACTATCGGATCTCCTACTTCTCCCTCTTTTTTTTTTACTACCCACAAGGGGCTACACACAGAGGGGACAAACAAGGACAGACAAACGGATTAAGTCGACTATATCGCCCCCAGTGCGTAACTGGTACTTATTTAATCGACCCCGAAAGGATGAAAGGCAAAGTCGACCTCGGCGGAATTTGAACTCAGAACGTAGCGGCAGACGAAATACCGCTAAGCATTTCGCCCGGCGTGCTAACGTCCTCTGATTTGTGTGACAGCGCGGAGGACCTCCTCAGCAGAATATATATATATATATATATATATATATATATATATATA
>NC_142929.1:89547188-89549688 GCF_046866305.1 Octopus bimaculoides
ATATATATATATATATATACATATATATATATATATATATATATATATATATATATATATATATATATATATATATATGTGTGTGTGTGTGTATGTGTGTGTGTAATAATATTAGGGATAAAAATCCAAATTTATAGATAGAAACTCAATTTTATTTATTTATCAAAAGTTAAAATTAAATTAAGTTTCACAGTATATAATATATAAATATATAATTTAGAGAAAGGAACCACATTTTATGAACTCATCCATGAAAATCCACAGTCACATATAGAAAAATTAAATAAGTAAATACACCAAAGAGAACTATAATGAAATAATAAAATAATATTTGTATTATTTTATTGTATTTTATTATAGTTCTCTTTAGTGTATTTACTTAATAAATGTTTCTATATGTGACTGTAGATTTTCATGGATGCGTTCAGGAACTGTGGTTCTTTTCTCTAAATTATATATATATATATATATATATATATATATATATATATATATATATATATATATATATATAATATTAGGGACAAAATCCAAAATTACAGGTAAAAGACTCAATTAAAATCAATTTATAAAAAATTAAAATTAAATTGAGCCTTATAGATAAAGTATATATGAAATATATAGTTTGAGGGAAAATAACCAATTTTCAAGAACTCATCGATGAAAATCTACTATCACATATAGAAAAATTAATAATTAAAAGCACAATAAATGAGTATAATATAAAGTAAAGTAAATATCATACGATAAATATAATATAATATAATCTTTTTATTATATTTATCTTATGATATTTACTTTACTTTATATTATACTCATTTATTGTGCTTTTAATTATTAATTTTTCTATATGTGATAGTGGATTTGCATCGATGAGTTCTTGAAAATTGGTTATTTTCCCTAAAACTATATATATATATATATATATATATATATATATATATATATATATATATATATATATATATATATATATGTATGTATATATATATATATACGAAGAAAAAGAAAATAGACATTCGGAAGCTAATAATTGTTTATTATTAAAAGCAAATTGATCATCATCACTTCGAGCTGTTTCAATTAATACTCAGTAAATATTAAGTAAAACTTAAATTTATATCACCTGA
This sequence comes from Octopus bimaculoides, assembly GCF_046866305.1. NCBI lineage: Eukaryota > Metazoa > Mollusca > Cephalopoda > Octopoda > Octopodidae > Octopus > Octopus bimaculoides. The sequence goes on from NC_142929.1 coordinate 89,548,319, forward strand.
GCATAAACACATATAAAACAGCCAAGGATATATTTTCTCCCTCTGATGATATTATGCTCAGGTCATATAAATCTAATTCTATTGCATACTATTGCAATATTTATGTATATATATATATATATATATATATATATATATATATATATATGTATGCAAAGCGGTGAGCTGGCAGAATCGTTAGCACGCGGGACAAAATGCTGAACGAGTCTTATTCTTAGGTTCTGCGTTCAAATTCCGCCAAAGTCAACTTGATATTTTATCCTTTCAGAGTCGATGAAGTAATTACCAAATGAGCACTGAGGTCGATATAATCGACCATCTTCTTTCCCCAACACTCAGGCTTTGTAGCTATAGAGGAAATAGTTCATGTTTGTACGTACGTATACACATTTGTGTTAGCCAAGGAATTAACAGAACGTGACACATAAATTGGAATTTTTATTTATCATTGAAAGTTCAAGTAGCATGAGTAGTGATTTATATGTATAAATATCGAGAATAATTTTAGATGGAATTTCGGATAAAAGACAAAGATCCTTCTCGAGTGATATAGAATCAGGGGGTCAGTTTCCTGGTTTCCGTAGTGTATTTACTCCCCACTGGACGGGACGAAGGTCCGTCGCTGGGTTACCCGTTTTGCCAGCTGAGTGAACTAGAGCAACGTGAAATGAATAACTTCCCTCAAGAACACAACGCATCGCCTGGCCGAGGAATCGAAACCACAATCTTATGAACGTGAGTCCGCCACCCATAAACACTCAGTCACACGGTTCCACAAAGGCGTTTTTAGCAAAATCAATATAACTTTTAATTCGACTGTTATTTCGAAGGGTCCATAAACGAATGCTTTACAAAGAGGAATGTTGAATTTTGCTGTGAGTTGTAGTTTAGATAATAACCTATATATAGGTTTTATTTTTACATTTCTAATTTATTCCTTCACCTCGTCCAGGATCTGGCATACACAGGTGCTTACAATTATCAAGTATTACCTCTAACATTTACTTTACCTATATATGTATATTTATATATATATATATATATATATATATATATATATATATATATATATATATATATATATATATATATATAGTCTTCTTGGTCTATATGTATATAAGAAATACATGGAAGACTTTGATAGGAAACGTAAGCAAATATAATCGAAGAAAGAAAAACGAAATAATCCTAAAATATTTTTGAAAGCTGTGCAGACTAGTGTTTGAATTTGATGCTACTTTTGGTTGGGTACTGAGAAATTTTTATGATCTGGGGTTTTGCAAATATGTGAGAACATAGTGGATGAAGTAGGGTTGTAGGTATATAAAATACTCCTGATTTACGATAAATGAACACAGAAACAGAAGATA
>NC_142929.1:89554688-89559688 GCF_046866305.1 Octopus bimaculoides
TGTAGGTGGGTGTGTAATTCTGTACTTTCATAGGCGGATAGTGGAATAGCTTCTAGCTTCAGATATTTTCATCGCTAATTAGCGACCCCGGACCCACATCACTTACATTCACCAGAAGAAAGCGATCAGATAATTACTTCTGTTTCATCTCAAAAAGCATGACTCTGAGACAAGGTGGAGGGGAACGTGGTCTTCAAATAAACTGTGTCCCATCTATGGGGAAGCAAATATAGTCTTCTCTTATTAGCTGTCACATATTTGCTTTTCTTATTATTCAAACGCTCCTAAGATGAGGGTTGGCTATGTATGTTCATAGCTTCATGCAAAAGTAAGAGAATAGCAAACGCATAATGTTTAAGACTACTGATAAATGTTGAAGATGGTTACCTCGGCAAGTTATCAGCTGCTAGCCGCAGACGTGTATATTGACGATTTATGCATGTAACAAAACATACATATCATATAACCAGCAACTACATGTGCATAGACATACTTCTAGACAGTAGATGTTTACTGCAATATTAAAAAAGTTTCCTCGTACTATGCATATAAAATTAGTTAAAGCATAACCTCGAGTGGTCGTGAACATCCGCAGTTTAGTCACTCTAGCTAACGAGTACACAGTGTCATGTTTTAGGAGAACAATATCCTCTGCTGCCAGTGGAGACTAAAGACCTTGGAGTGTCTTGATAATTTCTCTCTTTATGTTGCACTCGCTCAGTTTGTGCATAGGTAGATCCATATTTATTGGGTTTAAATTCAGTTCAGATATTTAGTTCAAGTTTTTACGGGTGGGAAGTACTATAATAAAATTCTTTACATTGTGCAGAGCGTAGTTGTCATTTTCATGGGTTATGACTTGGCGTGATATATCAGTTTCAATTTGTACGTAACATTTTGTTGGTCCTTCGGCTACCATATGAATCTCGATAAGCCAGGATCTGGACTCTTGTCGATAGTTACTTAAGAATGCGTACGCTAACACGATCTAATTTTGCACAACACGATCTGATTTTGCACAAACAACTAATTTTGTGTGGTAAATCCACCGAGGAAAAAAATTGTGGAGTTAATATAATTACATGCCAGAAGTTTAGTGTTGATAATGAGTAAAATGTTTCTTGTGTTAAACTGTCAAATTAGTTCTTGTGTTTTCATTCTTCAATAATCTATGAAATTTGTTATTACTGGAAGTGTGTCTGTTTGTGTTACTCCGAGAAGTTTACTGGTTAGTGTTATGCGGACGTTTACACTAAAGGACATCAAACAACATTATTTTCCGTAGTGGTGATTGGTAAAATTTTGGCTGCAACTGTTATCCCTTGTATATTCGATTTTATCTTTGAAGCTAACATCATTCTGATGCCCTCAACTAGAATCTAAATAAGAGATGTCGAGGTATTGGAAACTTTATTAATGTAGTTTTTGAATAGATAACTTGAAAGGTCTAAATGTCTAAATGTAAATTAATATAAAGTTTACGATGCTACAAATTTTCATCTGCTCTTATCATTGGATGTAAATTTATGTAAAATGACTCATCAACCATCATTCACATTTTTCGTAACGTGAGGTCCTTCATAAACAAAAACGTTATATTGCAAGTTGCTCAACTTCATGCATGGTGTGTGTGTAATATGGCATGATTAAAGGTATTCCAGCCAATTTCTAACTGCACCATAGAAAGTAAACTGCCCAAGTTGTAACCTGTAATTTTTTAGTAACTTATTTTTAAGTGTCTCCTTACCAGAGCTAACCGAGTACTCAATGAAAACATAAAAAAGAAAATGTATCAATGCATAAATAGCATCAATCAAACAATCAATTAATCCATCGCCAGAAGATAGGAGTCAGGGAACTATTAGTACTATCTCCCGAAGACTTAGTTATAAAGAAAATCACACACACACACATGTTCACTCACACGTTCACCCATACACACGCACATCTATGCATGTAAACACATGTATTTGTGCATGTGTTTTTATATATGTGTATATATATCAGGTCATCCCATAAGTTCTGTCCGAATTTTGAATAAAGGAAACAAGTGATCACATGTTATATTTAATTGAAATTTATTCATCAATGTACTTTCCCTGATTATCTATGATTTCTGTTCATCTATTTATAAGCTTTTTAATCCCATCAATGTAAAATGCTTTTGGTTTCAAAGAGAAGAACTCTGAAATGTCAGTTTCAACCTGGCTTGCGAAGGTTATGTCCCCCAAATGATTCTGCAAACTACAAAACAAATGGTAGTCTGAAGGAGCAAGGTCGGGAGAATAAGGTGGATGAGGAAATTTTCCCCAACCAAACTCTTCGATCTTCTGTGCTGTGATCTTTGAGGTGTGGGGTTGCGCATTGTCTCACAAGATAGAGAGAAGATCCTTTTGGCCATGATGCTCCCTTCTCGGTTGTGGTTGAGCTTTTTCCCTTTTAACAAGCCAATGTTTACGACGTTTAACATTTCCATAGAAGATCCATTTTTTGTCACCAGTCACAAGTCTATCCAAAAAGGGTGAAATGAGTTCTCGAGAATGGAGAGAAGAGTAGATGTCAACTCGAGATTTGCGATAAAGTTGTAGTGTATTGTCAACTTAATGTGACAATCCCTGCTGATCAGTGAATAAACTTCACTATGATTATATAAGTTTGCGAGGGCTAAACAGGCTTCTTTAACCAGCTGGCAAGCTACTTCAGGCTGATGACGAGCAAAGACTCAGAAACATGTCCCTGAATGCTGGCTAGGCTGGGTGGAGGAGCTTGTCTCCCCCTCGCAAACTTAAGGACACAGTAATTGTGTCAAGGCCGACAGGAAGCGGTCCAGCTTCCTAGGGCTAAACGGCAGTAGTGTGTTCCCTTATTGGGATTGTCACATTAAGTTGACAATACACTACAACTATATATATATATATATATATATATATATATATATATATATATATATATATATATATATATATATATATACTTAAACACATACATATATATATATCTATGTATATATGACTGTCTATGGGTGGAACTGTTGTGATAGTGATTCTCATTGACATGTAGCTATTCTAGGAGGGCAGGGTTAATATTTCATTCTATTCAACATCACGGGCAAGTCATTGGTTAGATGGTCCTTCCCTTACAATTCTATTTGAGCTTGTGTATGATTGACTGTAACTTGATAACCTAATGCGCTAACTTTCTACTTCAGCAATCGATGAGTTAGAATTTACTTTTTCCCAATCACAATCTTCTGTGACTTCGGAAATATATCTCTCTACTGCCTCTAATGGATAAAGAAGAAAACAGATATATAAATAAATAAGTCGTTAGATAGATAGATAAATTTGCAAAAGGAAACGATAATATGCACACCTTACCAAATAGAGTCAGTTGGCTTCTGCTAATAAATTGAAACCAAAGCTAAATAAATGTTTTCTTCTATTTTGTATTAATTGATTTTCTTTTATATTTTCTCTCAAGTAATTACACCCCAGGGTTAAAACATTTTAAATCTCACTTTCAATTTGGAAATTCAAATTGAAAAAAACTACATATTAAAAATAATCTGCAAGACCGGGTTCTCATGAAAACAAAAATGTTAGTATCTTATAGGTTTGTTGGGGAAGCACAAATTTGAATTCAACATAACAAATCTAACAAAATCTGTAGAAAAACTTCTTGGTTTCAAACAACTATTGGTTTAAAACATATCTTTGACATCGCCACCTCATCTTCCTACTCTTGATGATAACAACAGCATTGCTTTATACAAATAGAATAAATATGGTGTCACTTCGTCTATGAAAAATTAGCAAAATATTGACTTGATTATATTGGGATGAACGAAATCCAGATATAAATCAAGTACATCGCATTCATTTGATAGGAGGAAACATGCGTGATTTAACAACGAAGTCTGATTTTCCAACAAGGCATAAACTGTTTGTTCAGCAAAATTTCATCCTTGTAAACTTCCAATAGATGTCAGTTCATCATAATGCTATGAAGTAATTCTAGGCAAAAGTGCACACGAACACAAAAGCACACAAATACATTTGTATACGTATGCGTATGTATACGTGCTTATATACACACTAACATACACACATACATACAATCAAACATACATATATATACATACATACACACATATGCATACACACACACACAAAATCACTCGCACACACTGACACACACATACATGTATAAAGAGATTTGTAAAAGACATGTTTGTCCTTTTCTCTTTGCATTTTCTTCACTACTGTAATCGCTCAGTAGAGGAGCGTATGCTCGAAACACAAAAGTCTTACTTTCTATTTTTACCTAAGGGTAAACTTAGTACAATTTTTTTCTTTTATACTTTGTCTTTGTGCTATTTGTAATATTTGCACTATACACACATAGATACATGCATACATACAAATATATATATATATATATATATATATATATATATATATATATATATATATATATATATATATATATATATATATATATATATATATATACATATGTATGTATGTATCTGTGTGTGTGTGTGTGTGCCATTCAAGACTCTTAATATTTTCATATATATATATATATATACTACCAGAGATACCCGGCGTTGCCCGTGTTACATGCTATTGAAGAATTAGACTTTTCTGTTATATTTTCTCTAATGAACTGGAATACCTATGATTCGAATTTCATCAAAATAGCAGATGAGGGTTCTTTCTCTCTTTACACACTCTAAAAAATTCTAATCATGACATGTATCCCATACTACTGATCTTTATGCGCAGATTCCAAAATTCCAGTCTTATGGAACCTGTTAAAATGATTTTGCTCCTGAAAAATGGAGGTCATGGAGCTCTAAAGTGTGGATGTTAAGGCCCCTGTTAGGAGTGGGTGTCTTAATGTCAACCAGAGAAGTTGAATTGTTGAGAATCTTTTTAACTTGGGTCTTAAATCTATTGTTTGAATTTCTTTGAAATAGGAAATATGTGTATGTTCAC
>NC_142929.1:89564688-89579688 GCF_046866305.1 Octopus bimaculoides
TACGACTTCGAAATACCTGTGTACCAGCTTTGTAACTGTGGCTGTCAGTTTGAAAAACAGAATGCTGGAAGTTTTCAGAGAATAGGATTGGGTTTTCATACAGTAAGAAAACTTGAAATGTTAACTGCGTAGTGTACTGTTGTGATGTTTGATATTATTAGAAGAGAAGTTGCTAGAGTCAGTCATCATGTAGAAATGAGTAATGTTTGTCTTTTATAGGCAACACTTATCACTTATATAGCCATTGAGCAGCTCTTTGTGAACCACTTGAAACTATAGGCTTTGGTTGTGTTAAGTATGTAAATGCTTATACTTAGCTGGAATGTTAGCCTCGCTTATTTAACTAAACGATATGGTTATTTCGTAAGGTATACTCGTTGGTAGGTCTAATCAGAATAAGACTGGCAGAAATCGGGCTTTCCTGTAATGTTAAGTACAAGAGGATTTGCAGAGTGGAATTGCTGTATGGTATGTTTTAACGATTAAGCAGAAGGCATTCTAGCCGGTGGAGAGACGGTGATTAATGAATAACTACGTATGCAATGTTTGCTTAGATTGTTTGGAGTAAAACCCAGCCAAGAGATTATAATAACTAGCGTACATAGTAGACATGCGATTCGATTATACCTTTGGATCCCTAGTGTATGTGTTATATTTGTTGACAACGTGCAAAACCAAACTTAATGGAATCTGGAAGTGAGACGCGGAGTAACTGAAATACTTCGATGTAGTGAGAGATGCTGCACGATTTTTATAAAGGCGAGAACGCTATGTCTCATAATACAGTTGGAACATTGATTGTTGCTTGGACAGTAGCGATAACTTAGATATAGAAGATGAAAGAATACTATTCAAGAGAATAACGTGATGTGTGGTTGGTATGTTAGTAGATTGAGGTGGACCGATATTATTGATGTTTCTTTAGAGAAGGCAAAATTGTTGTAGATTGATCATCGGTCTTCTTTGGTTTTGGTATTCATACTGAAACTAATTTCGGTAGAAGGAAGCAAATAAATTATGACATATAATTTGGCATTAACAACCTGTTCGATACCTACCAACCACACGACTAGATGTTATTTCCCATATAAGCACCTTCAAAATCCCATGCTTACTGGAGTAATAGAAGACAGTGGATAAAAAAAATGGGGTATTTAATTATGCTGTTAATGCTGCTTGTTGGGGCATTTCCTACTGTTTTCGGGTATCCGATGTAAAAAAGGTGGACACGCATATACATGCAACAGAGAAAGAAAGAATAAAGGTTAAAGAGAAAGCATAAATGCAATAATAATAATAATAATAATAATACTAATAATAATAATTGTAGAGTAAATAAAACAAAGCGGTATTTACTGGGTGAATTAATAGTTGTAGGAGAGAAAACTGAATTTGCGACTAATACTTTTACTATTTATTTTAAGAGAAAATAAATATTAATTAAAATAACATTATACTTTAAAATCGAAATTTTCAAATTAAAAGTTTAAATACAATTCTTCAAATATATTCGTATGGTGATCACTATTGATGAAACAGTTTCTAAATTTAATTTTTACGCTCATTGATGCAAATTCACGTCATCCAAAAATACGTTGTGAAACGCAAAACACAAAACACAGTAAATAAATTTTAAGATTTTCTATCGCAACTAATCCAGTATACTTTTGGGCTGTTTAAGTGATCATCATGCCTGTTCTTGTAAAAATATATCATTATATGATGACAAATCTTAGGTGTTTAATGGAATTCTGTCTCCTTCGAATTAAAAAAATAAATATCATTTTTAGTTAAAACTCTCAAATATTACTTAAAATTATGGAAGCATCAAAGAAAATACTTTAAACAAAATAAATAACGACAGCAGCAATAATAACATCAACAACAATAATGCTTTAAATTTTGGGACAAAGCTAGCAGTTCTGAGAAATCGGTTAAGTCGATTAAGTTGGCCCAAGTGCCACAATGTTATGAATTTTATCGACCTCAAAAGGATAGAAGGTAAAGTCGGAATTTGAACTTAGAGAACATAATGACGTATGCTCTGTTAAGTATTTTGCCCGGCGGTGTAACGACCTTGCCAGCTCGCTGCCTTATTAAGGATAATAATTATTATTTCTACTCTAGGCACAAGGTCATGAAAATTTTGGGGGAAGAGGACCAGTCGATTAAATCGACTCGAAAGGATAGAAGGCAAAGTCGACCTCGGCGGAATTTGAACTCAGAACATAGCGGCAGACGAAATAACGCTAAGCATTTTGCGCGGCGTGCTAACGATTCTGCCAGCTCGGCGCCTTAATAATGATCCTTTCTACTACAGGCATAAGGTATACTCGTTGATAGGTCTAATCAGGCATAAGGTATACTCGTTGATAGGTCTAATCAGGCATAAGGCCTGGAATTTGGGGTAAGAGATTAAGTTGATAACATCGACCCCAGGGCGTAACTTGTACGTATTTAATCGCTCGCGAAAGGATGAAAGGCAAAGTCGACCTCGGCGGAATTTTAATTCAGAACGTACCGATAGACGAAAAAAATGCTAAGCATTTCGTTCGGCGTGCTAGCGATTTTGCCAGCTCGCCGCCTCGATAATAATAATAATAATACCATGGGTTGGGAATCACTGTTCTACTCAGTACCTCGTCCTTGTAGAAACAGCAAAACAGAGGAAAAGGACACAGTGATGAAGGGTGAGGCATATTGGTAATGATACTGACCCCTTGGATGTGCTACACCGGGCTCCCTATACAAAAACATATCTAATCCAATAACATCGATGGAATTAGCCAAAAGAACCGGTGGAAGATTTGAAGGAAGCGGTCTTTTAACGAAGATAATTTTTTTAAGAATATTTTTTATTCTTAAAAAATGAAATTTCACTGCAATACAAAGCACAGGACCTCCTATGCACGATGTCTCAATGAAACACGTGCGATCACACACGCAAAACCAACACCGGAAAGTTTACAAACTATATAAAAAAAAGAAATGGAACAAAATAGTAAGTACATATATTGAATAATTACGCATACACTTGAACGTGTACACAATGATATATACGTTTTGATACCAATAGAACTACACATGCATCTTAATGTTTACAGAACTACGTAAAAATCACAGGACACACTTACGGATACGAAAACACATATCACAAACGAAGCAAAACCAAAACTTTTTTTCTTTCTTCTTTGTTTATTTTCATTTTGTGAACAAATACAGACAGTGAACCATTCATAAGTTTAAAACGCCACACACACACAAAAATACACTATGCCTGGAGATAAATCTATCAACAAAAAAAATACAGATGAATACCGATCTGCTAGCCTTAAAAAACTACGCTACGAGCAATGTTTACATGCTGAGAACTCGGTGACGGTGTTGTCTCAAAAAACTGACCCTAAACAGACAAATCCGTCCCCGAATGTCAACGCCAAAGCTCGTCATGCCTCAATGATAACAAGGCAGATCACAAACCAGAGTGGTTATCGACCGAATCACAAAGGGCCACTCACTCGAAATAGATCTGCTAGCCTTAAGAAGCTACGTCACGAAAGCTCGGAGACGGTGTTGTCTCAAAAAACTTACCCTAAACAGACAGATCCGTCCCCTAGCGTCAACGTCGAAGCTTGTTATGCCTCACTGTTAATAAAACAAAATATAAACCGCAATGGTCATAGACCGGATTATAAAGGACCACTTACTCGGATAATGAACCAGATCCGAGACGAGAAATCTGCTACTGGTTCAAATCTTCCCGACACACAGGAGCTGGAAGTACCCCACAACCGGAATATTCCAACAGATGGCCATCCATGCTCGTCATCAAATAACCAAAAGAAAAAGAATGAAAAATGGTCTAGGGAAGATAATAAAGAAGTTCTTAGAGCCTTCTACCGTGCCATATATTTCCCTACAGATAAATCTAATACTGTACAAACCTACTTAAACTGGAGACAGAAACACCTTGCAGTAAGACCCTACATAGACAGTAATAAACTTGCCAACGTCAGAAGAAACATTATAAAAAAAAAATTACTAACTGAAGTAGAGATTGACCAAATTAAGCAAGCAGTAAAGGATAAAAAGAATGAAACTGCAGCTAAAGAAGATACTACAGAGGAAATAATTATAAACCAGCCCAAGGCTGATGAAAATACAGTAATAATTGAAAGAGTTAAGGTAACTGATAGGCAAAATAAAATACTCTCTGAACCAACCATAAACACTAAGGCAGGTGAAAATCAAATAGATGAAGGAAGTCATACAGAAATCGACGCAACAGAACTACATGATCTAAAAAATCAAATCATGATTGAATGGCTGAAAATTAAAGAAACTAGTATGAATGAACGCGACACTCTCCCCAAAATTCGCAATTCTAACCAAAACCTGAAAATAATTGGTAAAATCCGCCTTGCACTTAAGGATATAATTTCAGCTAATGATGTTGATATTACAGATCTCAACCACCTGTACTATGCATCCGCAAGAATCTCAACGATTCTATGTGGTGAAAAGATTAGAAAAAGACAACACTCCCACAAAAAGCCTTCTTGGCAAGAACGCATTCAACACCAAATTAAGCTGCTTAGATCTGACATAGAATGTTTGAAAAACCTTAAATTTGACAAGAGTATCAAACCTACAAAGACCCAAAAACTAAAGAAAAAATATAACATGAAAACCATAGTTGACATTGATGCCACCATAGAAACCATCAAGCAAAAGGTATGTGCTAAAGCTGCCCGCATAGCAAGGTATGAAAAGCGTGTTAAATTCTTCCGAGATAATAACATGTTCAAAAATAACCCCAAAAATTTCTACAGGAAGATAGGGAAAACACCAGTAACAATAAAGTCTGTCCCATCAAAAGAAGAAGTGCAAGAATTTTGGAATAAAATCTGGGCAGAAGATAAAACACACAATGAAAAGGCCCCTTGGATTGATAGAATAGCTACAGACCTAGACTCCTTAGAGGAGCAAAAGTGGGAGGGGGTCAGGGTAGAAGATATAAGATCTGCTCTCAGGAGGTCAAGCAAATGGAAGTCTCCAGGAAAGGATAAAATTCCTAACTTCTGGTTGAATGCCTTCCCAGAAAGCCATGAACTGCTAACAAAACTTTACAACGATGTTTTGCAAAATCCTAGTTTGATGCCCTCTTGGCTAGTTAATGGTTTAACATTCCTGCTTCCAAAAAATGAGGAAACAAACGAACCAAAAAATTATCGCCCCATAACCTGCTTAACAACAATGTATAAGACGCTAACATCTGTCCTAACCGAGTACACCTATAGTTTTTTAATAGAAAGTAGCATATTCCCTAATGAGCAAAAGGGATGTAAACGTGGATCTTATGGTTGTAAAGATCAGCTACTCATCAATAAGATGATCTTAGAAGATTGTCACAAGCGACACAAAAACTTGTCAATAGCCTGGATAGACTATAAAAAAGCCTTTGATAGCCTACCACATAGCTGGATTAGGAAATGTCTGGAAATGTATAAAATAGCTCCTACTCTGCGAAACTTTTTATCTGTAAGTATGAGATCATGGAGAACCACACTGATGTTGAACAATGACAATGAATCTCTAAATGCTGGAGATGTAAGAATTTCATGTGGCATTTTCCAGGGTGACTCACTATCACCACTCCTCTTCTGTCTAGCCCTAATACCGCTCTCAAAATTGCTCAATGATGCACAGTATGGTTATAAAATATTTGATAAAAATATAAATCATCTCATTTACATGGATGATTTAAAGCTCTTTGCAAAAAATGACCAACAACTCAAAGGCCTACTAGCGATTGTTAAACAATTCAGTGATGACATCAGGATGCAATTTGGCCTTGATAAATGTGCAAAAGCTATCTTTATCAAAGGAAAAATGACAAATACATCTAATGTGAACCTTGACCAGCAAAATGTCATAAAAGAGTTAGAAGCAGCGGAGAGCTACAAATACCTAGGGGTAATTGAAGGGGACAATATCAAGCACTCAGTGATGAGGGAAAGGATCAGAAGAGAATGTTATCGCAGGGTGAGAGCAATACTGAAGACAGAGCTGAACGCGAGAAACAGGATCGAAGCGATCAATGCTCTAGCCATACCAGTCGTGACTTACAGTTTCAACATCGTTAACTGGTCAATTACTGAAATATGTAATGTTGACAGAAAAATACGAAAACTGTTGACAATGCATAGAATGCACCACCCTAAGGCAGATATAGAACGTCTTTATCTGCCAAGAAAAGAGGGAGGTCGAGGACTACTACAGCTGGCATTATCAATGAAGGTAGCCACAATTGGCCTAGACACCTATATGAAAAACTCTGAGGACTGGATGCTAAAACTTGTCTTAAAATATGAAAGCAAGAAAGCATCTTACTCAGTAACAAAACAGGCAAAGGAATATCTAAGTGAATTCCAATTGCAACAAATTCAAGAATTAGACGAACTAGAAACACCTACAGAAAAAGCTAAGCGCTTGAAAACCCGTGCTAAAATTGCTGCCTTAGCTATTATGACTGAAAAATGGCATGGAAAACCTCTCAATGGCAAATACCCAAAGAGAGCGAATAATGCAGATATTGACAAAGCCCTTACCCACCAATGGTTAATGGCCTCTGGATTGAAATCAGAAACAGAGGGGTTTATCATAGCAGCCCAAGATCAATGCCTACCTACAAAGAACTATCAGGCCAACATATTAAAGAACGGCAGCTCCCCATTATGTCGTATATGCCAACAACAAAATGAGACCATCGATCATGTTGTCTCCATGTGCAGTCTGCTTGCGCCTACAGAGTATCTCAACAGGCATGATAGAGCTGCACAATATATTCACTGGGTAATATGCAAAAACCTGGACTTGCCCCATGATAAAAACTGGTGGGAACACAAACCACCCCCAGTACTTGAAAATGATCACATTGCACTCCTCTGGAACTTCACCATTCAAACTGACAGAAAGATAGACGCAAATAGGCCAGACATCATACTGAAAGACTTCAGACAAAAATCATGCCTCCTCATTGATATGACTGTCCCAATTGATATAAACGTATCTGTCAAGACCTACCAAAAACTGAGCAAATATAAAGATCTTGAAATAGAAATTAGCAAAATGTGGAATCTGAAGACGAAAACAATACCTATTGTCATAGGTGCCCTGGGAATGACAGCGAAACGGGCTGATTACTACCTAGCTCAGATACCAGGAAACCCCAAAATGGCTGAAGTCCAAAAGATAGTGCTCATGGGAACTGCCCATATCCTACGTAAAATACTGTCTATGTGATCTCAAATTTTAAAGCAAACATAATTTTCTTATGGTTTCTTAAACATTCACTTGAACAAAACTGTACAAATCCAAATATATGGTACCCTAGGCATAACACCTACATGAACTTCTAACTTGTTGTCTCTTGAGGTCTCTGGGTGAGACTTGGATCCAACTTGTACAAATGCAAAACAAAAGTCAAACATAAAATAATAATAATAATAATAATAATAATAAGAAGAAGAAGAAGAAGAAGAAGAAGAGGTCACCCAGACACTGCAAAGACTAAGCAACTGGAAAGCACCTGGACACGACAAGATCCCCAATTTCTGGTTAAAACACCTGCCAGCAATGCATAAAAAGCTGGCAGAAAACTTTAACAACATAATAGCAGATCCAGAAACAATGCCTGAATGGCTCACAAAAGGGAAAACCATCTTAATCCCCAAATCCACGGAAACGGAGAAACCACAAAACTAGAGACCTATAACCTGTCTCCCTACGATCTACAAAGCCTTTACTGCAATAATATCGCAGAGAGTGAGTAAACACCTGGAAAATAACAACCTGTTTCCAGAAGAGCAGAAGGGATGCTGCAAGGGCTCATACGGCTGTAAAGATCAATTATTGATCAATAAAGCCATAACTGAAGACAGCCGCAGAAAGAAGAAAGGCCTCAGTATGGCCTGGGTGGACTACCAAAAGGCTTTCGACAGTGTTCCCCACACGTGGATTCTGGAAACACTAGCCATAAACAAGGTGGCACCAATTATCATAAAATACATAGAGCACTCAATGAACAAATGGCAGACAGTGCTACAGCTCCAAACAAAAGAGGGACTTGTGAAAACGAAAGCCATCCCCATTAGAAGAGGAATATTCCAGGGAGACACGCTCTCTCCACTCCTGTTCTGCCTGGCACTCACACCTTTAACAGAATTGCTAAATAGAACTGGATGCGGTTACAAATGCTATGGAAAAACAGTCAGCCACCTTCTATATATGGATGACCTAAAATTATATGCAAAAAACGACAAAGAGCTAGAAACACTACTACAGACAGTACATGGCTTTACCAAGGAAATAGAAATGAAATTCGGATTAGAAAAATGTGCCAAAGCAACCCTGAAAAGAGGAAAATTAGTTAAAAGTAGCAATATAACACTAGATAAAGCCAATGAAATAAGAGAACTAGACGAAAGCCAACCATATAAGTATTTAGGAGTCAATGAACTAGATAGGATACAACATACACAAATGAAAGAACAAATAAAGAAAGAGTACTATAGACGAGTTAGATCACTACTAAAAACAGAGCTCAATGCTAAAAACAAGATAATGGGTATCAACACTTTAGCTGTCCCAGTTATAAGCTACAGCTACAACATCCTTAACTGGACACTAAACGAACTATGTAAAATAGACAGGAAAACAAGAAAAATAATGACAGGATATAGGATGCACCACCCAAAATCTGACATAGAAAGGCTATATATACAACGCACAGAAGGTGGCAGGGGTCTTATACAGCTAGAAAACTATTATAAAATAACCACCATAGGACTGCAAAAATACCTACTCCAGAAGCAAGGGAAACTAATACAAATAGCCACAAAACACGAGCAAAACAAAAAACTGTTTTCAGTATTTAAGGAAGCTGACAAATACAAACAAGAAATCAATCTACCTAACAAATACGAAGAAGAAGAAGAAGAAACAACAAAAGCTATAAAACAAATGAAATCCAAACTAAAACTAGAACAGCAACGGACCATGATAAAACGATGGCAAGAAAAGCCCCTACATGGTAAATACTGGGCTAAACTAAATGCGAAAGAAATAGACAGAGAAAAATCCCAGCAATGGCTGAGAAGCTCAGGACTCAAAGCAGAGACTGAAGGATTTTTAATTGCTGCACAAGACCAAAGCCTCCCCACCAGAAATTACCAAAAACACATAATGAAAAGAAATATAACAAGTAACTGTAGAATATGTGGAGATCGACAAGAAACAATAAATCATATTATCTCTGGCTGCCCAGTACTGGCTAAGAAGGAATATATTCACAGACACGACAGAGCTGGGACCTATATACACTGGAAGCTATGCCAACATTATGGAATAGCAACAGAAAAAAGATGGTATAAACACACGCCAGAAAAGGTCACAGAAAACGAGAAAGCAACCATACTCTGGGATATGCCAATACACACAGATAGAGAAATTAAGGCAAATAGACCAGATATAGTTGTCAAAGATCATGAAGGAAAAAAATGCCTTCTAATTGATGTTTCAATACCAGCAGATGACAACGTTTCTCTAAAAGAAATGGAAAAACTTTCAAAATACAAAGACCTGGAAATAGAGATAACTCGAATGTGGAATCTAAAAACAGAAACAATTCCTATCATAGTAGGTGCCTTAGGTATAATAAAAAAATATTCAGACAAATACATAACAAAAACACCAGGACTTACAAATATATATAACATACAGAAAATTGCACTACTGGGTACTGCACACATTCTACGCAAAACACTTTCAATACAGTAAACATAAGAGCACCACAGCAAACCACAGCACATACCCAAGGCGCACAGAGCTGCGCTCGGTAGTGAAGTGAAAGCACGTTATAAAAATAAAACTACTGAATAATAATAATAATAATAATAATAATAAAAGTAATGATAATATTTTGAAAAGGAATGACGTAACTCTTCACAAAGGTAAACAATCTTCACAAAGGTAAAAGACGAAGAGCGCGATTCGATTGTAAGATATTTTATTGGTTGGACGATATTTCAACAGTACGTCTATCTTTGTCAAGTTCTAAATAAGAAGTGATAAAAAATTCAAAATTACAGAAATTTAAACGTAAAGTATGAACGAGAGTATCTGCACGCTGTACCTTAAAGAACAGCCGCAAAAGAGGCAAGCCCTGTTCATTGAGCCACAACATGAGTGAAGTGAATTCCATCAGAAATCATAGCAGAAATGTTATGATTTATGGAGAAGGTGGAACATGTAAAGATTCCCATTTGGTGTACGCTTCAGAATGCACGAAACACAATTTATGTTGGTTGTACACCAGAACAATTAAACAAAAGGTTTAATGGGCACATATTCGACGTCAGGCACAATAACAGTAGTTCGACAGATCTTGCTGAACATTTCGTTTCAAGTGGCTGCAATATTGAAGAAGGCTTGAAAGTGTATATTCTCAGAAAATATTCTGAATCTGCCCCACTTTCACTTCTTAGAATGTATGAGGAGAAATATGTTTGCGAGTTATTAACATCACGCCCTGGGGGAATGAATAAGATGACAGGAAACACATTTACGCATATAAAACGTGTCACAAACGACGCAAAACGAAAAACAAAACTTTTTTATTTTGTTTTTATTTTTCGAACAAACACAGACAGAGTAAACCATTCATAAGTTTAAAAATACCACAAAAAAACTATGCTTGGAGATGAATCTATTAACAAAAAAATGTAAACGAATACAGATCTGTTAGCCAGAAGAAGCTACGTTACGAGTAATGCTTACATGCAGAGAACTCGGTGACGGTGCTGTCTCAAAAAATTGACAGTAGACAGACAAATCCGTCCCCAAATACAGCTCGTCACGCCTCAATGATAACAAAGCAAATTACAAACCAGATTCGTCGTCGATTGGATCACAAAGGGCCGCGTACTCGATATAGATCTATTAGCCTTAAGAAGCTACGTTACGAGCAATGTTTACATGTAGACAACTCGGAGACGGTGTTCTCTCAAAAAATTAAGCCTAAACAGACAGATACGTCCCGTAATGCCAACGTCGGAGCGCGCCATACCTCACTGTTAACAAACCAAAATACAAACCGGAATGGCCATCGACCGCATTACAAAGGGCCGCGTACTCAAATGATGAAGCAGATGCGATGCGAGAAATCAGCTACTGGTTCAAATCTTCCCGACGCACAGGAGCTGCAAGTACCCCACAACCAGAATATTCCAACAGATGGACATCCATGCTCGTCATCAAATAACCAAAAGACAAAGAATGAAAAATGGTCTAGGGAAGATAATAAAGAAGTACTTACGGCTTCTACCATGTCATATATTGCCTTACAAAAAATCCAATGTAACTGATAGGCAAAGTGAAATACTCTCTGAACCAACCATAAGCACTAAGGCAGATGAAAATCAAATAGATGAAGAAAGTCACACAGAAATTGATCCAACAGACCTACATGATCTAAAAAAATCAAATCATGATTGAATGGCTGAAAATTAAAGAAGCCAATATGTATGAACTCTCCCAAAAATTCGCAATTCTAACCAGAATTTGAAAATAATTGATAAAATCCGCCTTGGATTTAAGGATATAAGTTCAGATATTGATATTGATATTACAGATCTCAACCACCTGTACTATGCATCCGCAAAAAATTCAACAATTCTATGTGGTGAGAAGATTAGAAAACGACAACGTTCCCACAAAGAAGCCTTCTTGGCCAGAGCGTATTCAACACTAAATTAAGTTACTTACGTGTGACATAGAATGTTCGAAAAACATTAAGTATTACAAGACTATAAAACCTACAAAAAACCGAAAATTAAAGAGGAAATATAATATGAAAACCATACTTGACATTGATTCCGCTATAGAAACCATCAAGCAAAAGGGATGTGCTAAAACGGCCCGCATAGCAAGATATGAAAAGCGCGTTAAATTCTTTAAGGACAACAACATGTTCAAAAATAGCCCCAAAAAATTTTACAGGAAGATAGGGAAAATACCTGTTACACTAAAGTATGTCCCATCAAAAAAAGTGCAGGAATTTTGGAATGAAATTTGGGCAGAAGAAAAACACACAATGAAAAGGCTCCTATCTACAGACTAAGAATCCTTAGTGGAGCAAAAGTGGGAAGGTGTCAAGGTAGGAGATATAATATCTGCTCTCAGAAGGTCAAGCAAATGGAAGTCTCCAGGAAAGGATAACATTTCTAACTTCTGGTTGAATGGCTTACCAGAGAGCCATGAACTGCTAACAAAACTTTACAACGATGTTTTGCATCATCCTAGTATGATTCTCTCTTGGCTAGTTAATGGCGGTACATTCCTACTTCCAAAACAAAGAAGAAACAAATGAACCAAAAAATTATCAACCCATAACCTGCTTAACAACAATGTATAAAACGTTAACATCTGTCCTGACTGTATATACCTATAGTTTTTTAATAGAAAGTAGCATATTCCCTAATGAGCAAAAAAGATGTAAATGTGGATCTAATGGTTGTAAAGATTAGCTACTCATTAATAAAATGATCTTAGAAGATTGTCACAAACGACACAAAAACTTGACAATAGCCTGGATAGACTATAAAAAAGCTTTTGATAGCCTACCACATAGCTGGATTAAGAAACGTCTGGAAATGTATAAAATAGCTCCTACTCTGCGAAACATTTTGTCTGTAACTATGAGACCATGGAGAACCACACATTGACTTTGAACAGTGACAATGAATCTCTGAATGCTGGAGATGTAAGAATTTCATGTGGCATTTTCCAGGGTGACTCACTATCACCATTCCTCTTTTGTCTAACCTTAATACCTCTCTCGAAAATTGCTCAGTGATGCACAATACGGTTATAAAATGTTTGATAAAAATATAAATCGCCTCATTTACATGGAGGATCTAAAGCTCTTTGCAATAAATGACCAACAACTACAGGGCTTACTAGCGATTGTAAAACAATTCAGTGATGACATCAGGATGCAATTTGACCTCGTTAAATGTGCAAAAGCTACCTTCATCAAAGGAAAAATGACAGAAGCATTTAACGTTAACCTTAACCAGTAGAATGCCATAGAAGAGTTAGAACCAGCGGAAGAAAAGAGGGCGGACATGGACTTTTACAACTAGCATTAATAATGCAGATTGCCACAATCGGCCTGGACACCTACGTGAAAAACTCTGAGGACTGGATGTTAAAACTTGTCTCAATATATGAAAGAAAGAAAGCATCATACTCAGTAACAAAACAGGCTAAGGAATATCTAAATGAATTCCAAATACAACAAACGTCAGAATTAGACTACTAGAAACAAGCGTAGAAAAAGGTAAGCGCATGAAAACCCGTGCTAAAACTGTTGCTTTATATATTCTCAATGTTAAATGGCAAGAAACACCTATCAATGGCAACTAATATGTTAACAATAATATGTTAACAATGATATGTTAACAATAAAATGAAACTATTGATCATGTCTCCATGTGCAGTCTTCTAGCGCCAACAACATATCTCAACAGGCATGATAGAGCAGCACAATATATTCACTGAGTAAATTGCATAAACATGGACTTGCCCCATGATAAAATCTGGTGGGAACACAAACCACCTCCAGTGCTTGAAAATGGTCACATCTCACTCCTCCGGAACTTCACCATTCAAACTGACAGAAAGATAGATGCAAATAGGCCAGACATCATATTGAAAGACTTCAGACATAATGTCTCCTTATTGATATGACTGCCCTAATCGATATAATCGTATCTGTCAAGACCTACCAAAAAACTGAGCAGGTATAAAAATCTTGAAACAGAAATTAGCTAAATGTGGAACCCGAAGACTAAAACAATACCTGTTGTGATAGGTGCCCTAGGAATAATAGCAAAAGAGTCTGATTGCTACCTAGCTCAGATATCAGGAAACCACAAAATGGGAGAAATTCAAAAGATAGTGCTCGGGAGAATTGCCCATATCCTACGTAAAATACTATCTATGAAATCTCAAATTTTAAAACAAACACAATTTTCTTATGGTTTCTTAAACATTCTCTAGAATAACACTATGTACAAAACCAAATATATGGCACCCTAAGCAACATGAGCTTCTAACTTTTCTCATGAGGTGTCTAGGTGATACTTGGAGCCCCCTTGTACAAATGCAAAGCAAAAGTCAAACATAAAATAATAATAATAATAATAATAATAATGATAATAATAATAATAATGATAATAATAATAATGATAGTAATAATAATAATAATAATAATAATAATAATAGTAATAATAATAATAATAATGATAATAATAATAATAATAATAATAATAATAATAATAATTTGAGCAAATATAAAGATCTTGAAATTGAAATTAGCAAAATGTGGAATCTGAAGACGAAAACAATACCTATTGTCATAGGTGCCCTGGGAATGACAGCGAAACGGGCTGATTACTACCTAGCTCAGATACCAGGAAACCCCAAAATGGCTGAAGTCCAAAAGATAGTGCTCATGGGAACTGCCCATATCCTACGTAAAATACTGTCTATGTGATCTCAAATTTTAAAGCAAACATAATTTTCTTATGGTTTCTTAAACATTCACTTGAACAAAACTGTACAAATCCAAATATATGGTACCCTAGGCATAACACCTACATGAACTTCTAACTTGTTGTCTCTTGAGGTCTCTGGGTGAGACTTGGATCCAACTTGTACAAATGCAAAACAAAAGTCAAACATAAAATAATAATAATAATAATAATAATAATAATAATAATGACAGTAATAATAATAATAATATATACACATACGCGCACACACACACACACACACACACACACACACAAACACATATATATTGGAAAATGTGTGAGAATCTTGATACATTTAGGTATATTTGAAAACAATAACAATGACTACACTGGTAGTTCT
>NC_142929.1:89587188-89659688 GCF_046866305.1 Octopus bimaculoides
TAGACAAGGTTCTGGGAAGCACATGTGAACTTGGTCTTAATTGAGAATTTTTCTCCTTGCTGGAATGTGAATTCCGAGCCTTGAGTAATTTATTGGCATGTACCACAATTAGGATGTCTGCACTTTTAAACTGTTGGTACCGTATGTATTAAGTATAGTTTTGCATTTATTAGGCGTCTCTTGAGAGATTTGTGGTGACTTTTGCATTTCAGGAGTTTATGTGTATTTAACATGTTGTTCATTTTCGGGTCTTGATTGGGGAGCGGGAGATTTTGTATAATTGTGTTGTATGCCTCATTGTTTGTGGGGTTGTGGGATGATATGTATGGAAGTGATTTAAAGTGAGGTGTGGTTTTTTGTTTTGTTGTCCTTAGTGTGTTTGTGTCCAATTTCTTGACACATGTAATTCCATAGTCTATAAGTGCGGTGGGTATTGACTTTCAATGTGCGTTATTTTGAGGTCTTGTTGGCGAAGTCCCCGAGTGGTTGTATTAGATACAATTGTACAGATCCATTTTGCTACATTGAATGGGATATTTATTTTGGTGTATTTAGGATGGCATGAACTTAAAATGAGGTACTGTTTTGAGTCTGTTGATTTGTAGTAGATATCAGTTGCAATTTGGTTGTTGTATTTTTTTTTAGTCAAAATGTTCAAAAATTGGAGCTGTTCCTTGCTATATCTCATTGTGAATTAAAAATTGGAGTTTATATTGTTCAGAGTGGATTTGAAATCAAGGAGTTTACCAAAGGTTTCATTCCTGATAATAAAACAATCTAAGTGCCTTTTTCAAGTTTCTCTTATATGCTGGTGGAATGGGGGTCCAAATTTTTGGGACGAAAGTTCATATAGGGTAGATTCAAAGAAACCCATAATTAAGTTCCCAAAGACAGGCGCTGCTTTCGTTTCCATCGAAGTTCTCCCGGACCGCATAAACTAGACTTTTTGTCATTGAATCCCTGAAGTTCATCCTACAAAACAATTGCTTCCCATTCGATGCAACATACTACCGCCAAAAATGCAGTATTGCACTGAATGTCAATACCCACCGCACTTATAGACCATGGAATTACACGTGTAAAGAAATTGGACACAAGCACATTAGAGACAACAAAACAAAGTACCACACCCCACTTCCATATATATCAACCCACAACCCCACATACAATGATGCATACAACACAATTATACAAAATCTCCCTCTGCTCACTCAAGACACAAAAATGAACGACATCCTAAATTCACATAAACTCCTGAAATGCAAAAGACAAGACAAATCTCTCAAGAGACTCCTAACAAATGCAAAACTATACTCAATACATACGATACCAACAGTTTAAAAATGCAGACGACCTAATTGTGGTACTTGCCCATACCTAACTGAAGGCTTGAAATTCACAATCTAGCAAGGAGAAACATTCTCAATTGAGACCAACTTCACATGTGCTTCCCAGAACCTTATGTATGTCCTAACCTGCTCAGGTTGTGACTACAGCTATGTGGGCCAAACGAGCCTTACTTTCAGACACAGAGTCACGCGACATAAAGAACAGATTCGTTTTCCTCAATAGAGGCAGATGGCCCTGAGCGAACATATCAACAGATGCGCAAGAAATAAAACGCCGAATTTCCATATCTTTCCATTATACCAATACAAAGATTCAATCTCCTTACAAGAACGCCTAAACGAGGAAAACCTGTTCATACAAAAGTACAGACAGACACCGTAATATACAGACTTGACCACTTCAAAAATTATACTGTCCTACTTGCCACCTGTTGCATCTCTTGGTCCACTCTCTAGACTCATGCTTTTTTTTCAAGCATCCAAAATGCTGAGACACCTTTGTCACAAGAATCGATTACTTCACCATGTCCCTTGAAAAGCCAATTTAAATAGCGAAAACCGGTTTGGTATCTCGATATCCATAAAGTATGTATATATTTAAAAAAAAACAATTCTTTATAAAAAGATATTAAATTATGTGAAACGAAGGCATTTCTCTTGAACATTTTATATGTTTTCCACATATTTCAACTCATAATCTTGCTACGTGGTGTACACTGAATCTTCAGTATTTTTGCTCCTCTTATATTTCTACTAGATCTATATGTATATCTATCTATCTATCTATCTATCTATCTATCTATCTATCTTTCTATCTATCTATCTATCTATCTATCTATCTATCTATCTATCTATCTATCTATCTATCTATCTATCTCTTTACATTCTGAGTTCAAATTCGCAGAGGTCGGTTTTGCCTTTCATCCTTTCGGGGTCGATAAATTCAGTACCAGTTACGTACTAGGGTCGATCAAATGGACTGGCCCTCTCCCATTCTGCCTAAAGTAGAAAGTATATATATATATATATATATATATATATATATATATATATAGAGAGAGAGAGAGAGAGAGAGAGGGAGGGAGGGAGAGAGAGAAACATAGAGAGAAACAGAGATAGAAAGAGACATGGCTCTCAATCATGTGACGGAGTATACATATATGTACAAATATATATAAACATATAAACACACATACACACACGCACACGCATACACATATGAATATGCATGTATATATATATATATATATATGTATACGTCAACTGTTGAAATACAGTTGAAATTTTCTAATTATTTGATGATCACAGAAATGCGACTGGTTCACTACTTTCCATGTTTACACATCTCAGATTCATGACTGATTGAATAATTTTGTCATCCATTTTTCAAGCAAACTCTGTTTTCAGAATATTTAAAACTTCGCTCCCACGTTATGTAGGGAACATCAAAAGAAACCGTCATCCAATAAAGTGATAAGCAATATATTATACTGCCTTTCCAATGTCTGACTCGCGCAGCTATATCGAATTAATTGGTATGCAGGTCGTGAGAGAAAATATTGCGATATAACTTTGGCATCTATTTATCATTTCTGAATTGCTCCTCGAATATACAATTGTTTACTATTATGAAAGTCTGCAGGCGATGAGTTACTCCAAGCTGGGTGACTATTTCAACATATTAACGATAAAAATGTTGGTGTTGACTCAATATTGCAATTTATTGCTTTTAAGTTTAGAAGGCTATTGCTATATATATATATATATATATATATATATATATATATATATATATATATATATATATATATATATATATATATATATATATATATATATATATATATATATATATATATAATATATATATATATATATATATATATATATATATATATATATATATATATACATATATATATACATATATGTATATATATATATATATATATATATATATATATATATGTATATATATATATATATATATATATATATATATATATATATATATATATATATATATGTATATATATATATATATATATATATATATATATATATGTATATATATATATATATATATATATATATATATATATATATATATATATATATATATATATATATATATATATATATATATATATATATATATATATATATATATATATATATATATATATATATATATATATATATATTTATATATATACCAATAAACAAGACAAACAACTGTAATTACATTGTTCTTAATGTATCACCAGCAAAAGTGACTAGGTTGATGGTGTTCTGAACATCTGGTGGTGATCTGTATGCTTTAACTTAACGTTTAATATTGTATTTACCAAGTGGGAAATGGCTGAATGACTTCCCTATAAAAAAGATCGCGATGAAGTCCGATTAACTACTCTAACTACAGTAGCACCACAGAATAGAGTGTAGATTTCTACATTACTGTATACATAATACGTATGGCAGTAAGATGGGGTTTTCAAGTCGTACATCGGATCTTGCGTGATCTTTCTATCTTACTCTTCTCATTAGGTGGGAGCCAGCATATTGATATTCTACTATGTTGTTTGTTTGGGATGTACAATACAATTACTTGCAAAATGGAAATGGTATTGCTTGACGATGTCTGCTAATGATTGAGAATGTACAATTTGTAGGAATTGCTCATTAAGGATTCTCTCTTTTTATATACGGTACACGATTCTTTACAGCCATAGCAAGTGTATGTTCTTCTACTTCAGTCATGAGAAATTACACTTGCAAAATGGAAAGGCCGTTACTTTACAGTATCCACTAATGATTGGAAATAACTTTTTGTAGGAACTTGTCATTAATGCTTCTGTGCTTATATATAAAGTTAATTGTTTACTGAGAAGAATTAAGTATTAGATGTATTATTTCTTGAAGCATGATCAATCACACTTTAGATATTTTAGAGTAGCTTCACTAAAAGAACGAAATTGTTATTTTCTTTTCTTAGCTTTTCGTAATATTGCTTAGCACTGTTACAGTTAACATGATGCATACTGAGACATGTAGATATAAAGATATTGTCATACACAGAACAAATCACCTAGAGTGAGACATACTGTATAGCCAGGTAATCGAAATCTTAACTGTTCAGATATTCTACAGCTCAGATTTCAATATTTTAATAACATATACAGCCTAAGAGGCAAGACTGGTTTATCATGTTTTTATATTAAACGTTCGAGTTTTAGATTTATTCCCCATTTACAGAATTGAATTTCCATAGTTTTCATTCTTAACTTTCATTTTCCAAATTAGAAAAATATGAATGTCGAAAAATATATTTTTCTATTTTTCCTGAAAATTTATTTCTCAATATATCATCCTAAAAGCAATTTCTCTTCTCATCTTTCTTATCTTTATTTATTCCTACTCTATCGTATTTAGTGAAAACAAAATTTTAAAACAATGATTAAATGCAGATTTTGGACAATATCTTAGTTGACAATGCGATATGCCATTAATACATACAAACATATAAATATATATATAAATACACACACATATAATATATATATATGAATACATATACATACATACACACATATATATATATATATATATATACACACACACACATATATGTATGTATTAGGTGAATGAGCGTGTGCGCGCTCATGTTTGTGTGTGTCTGTGTCTGTGCGTTTAGAAACTTAATATTATTTTGTAGTGAATGTTATGTGTCGTTTTATATTTAAAATTACCAACATTATATATTAAACTCCATTTACAGGTCTCTCAATGTAAGATTAGATATGATATTTAGCATTCAGCATATCTTGAAATTTGATCGAATACTATCAAATAATATCGCATGTTTAATGAAGGAATATGCCATTATTATTTGTTATTATTGAATACCGTAATATAGTTGTTTTGATGCTGAAACATGTGGTATTTCGCGCTCACGCTCCCTATTATTATTTCATTGATTCTTTTTCTTTTCTCCCAACCCGACATATTTTAACTTAGTGACTTCGACATAGAACGGCAGAGGACATAATGCATTACAGGACCTCTGAGACTAGAATTATGAAGGCAAGATGTTATCCTTAGCTTTGCATGAATGTTTGTAGCAGAGTGGGTTCTGCTAGAGTCAGTTATTGATGTTATTTCGGTGCAAGGACTTCAAGCTTCTCCTATTTTAAATTATCTCCCCATAACCTGAAATCGATTGCACGTTACACCCGGATTTTGCCTGACTCGCGTTTCGTATAGTATTAATTTACTACTACGAAACGTCCAACCAGCTCCTACTCTGGGAGAATTGGACATCGTTATCGTCCACCTTACTGGTTATCTCAACAGGATTTCAAGTTACTTGGTATTAATATTAGGCGAGAGTAATGCAAAATCATTACACTAGGTTTTGGTTAGTTAGCACCAATTTGTTTTTATTTATTTCACTATTTTCGACCAGTCACTTTTCTCTTTCTCTATACTTCTACTTGTCATGATTTTACTGTTCTTGTATGTATGATCATTTATATGTATGGACTTCTATGTACGATCGTTTACAATCATTTATATGTATAATCTTGTACATATGATCATTTATATGCTTTTATACGTCACATAGCTACTTAACGTTTCCTTATCCATCACTGTTTCTCCTAATCTCGACAATTTCGCCCTATTTTATCCCATCATGTGCACAATTGTTCTCTTCCATATATTTAATCAATCCTCATCATTCTATATTAGTGTATGTTATATGTTAAGAGCAACAAATTAATGCAAAATTACAGATTACACAGTGTTATTTTCCTGGGAGCAACGGAAAGGAACTTAATTTGATTCATGAACTTCATAAATGATCACGAAATATAGTATAGAGGACATTATCGACTAGAAATATACATGCAGCTGAAAGTCTGAAAGCTGTATGTTCATTTTTCTTCCTATCTAATATTATTTCTATACTATTGGCCATCAGTCGAATCAATTTTCTGAAACCCAATTCTGGGAAGTGGCTTATTTTGATGTCTCACTTTATTTCGAAATAACAACTGCTCATTCTTGAAATCTCTATATTGATTTACTATGAATATGATTTTATTTTTCCATTAGTGGTGAATATCATATCGTATTCCTTTTTGGTTGCTGCACCAACTATTATCAAAAGATAATCCATGTAAAGTAATTTTTACATTTTTTCAATCAATTAAATCGTATATTCTACGAAAACAGTGGCATAGAGGCGTAAACACTTGTTTTTGCGTAAAACAAACGAAGCAACGTCAGAACGCGGACCCGGGTGCCAGGTATACAAGTGTCTGTGTTGCCACCTGCATTTGTACGTCGACATATTCTTTATAAACCTACAATATCACAGTTTGAGATATTGTAGTCCTTGCCAGCGGTCGAGGATATTCGAAAAACGTCCACATAGTAACCTCAGTACGTGTCTTTATGGATGTATGTGCGTATGCATATATATAACAAAAATGGAAAAATATATTACATATCAAGCGTGTCATCTCATTTCAAAAAGAGTAAGGTTACTAATATTACTAGCAATAAATATCTTCCTTTGCCAGAAATATGAAAAAATGTAGATATGCATATGCATGCATACACACACACACACACACACACACACACACATATATATATATATATATAAATATATATATATGTATACATATATGTGTATTTGACCGTTGACTGAACACTATTCAATTTTTTTTCTCCGTGTTTTTCTCCTTGTCTCCGTATTCTTTCTGTTGAAGAGCGTAACTCGAAACGTCAAAGACTTTCCGTATTCCTGAGCGTCATACTAATACATCCTTTTGTTATTTACACCACCTGTCCTCGTCTGTTGTTGTTTTTTCGTACGTTCTCCCATATATATATATATATATATATATATATATATATATATATATAAGGTTGAGGAGGGTATTGCAAGATGGAATATATATACCTCTGCCACCTAAGCTATATCAACTTTCGTTCCAACATAAATTTCCGGATTATTCACACAAGGATTAATCTGCACGACTTTCTACACGGATATTTACCACTGGAATGAAACTACTCTTCAAGTACTGTTCTCTCTTTTTTCAGCACATCACACTCTTTACCACTTCATACTAAAAATATCCGCCTATGGATATAATAATAGATAACTTTATTTTTTCTGTCTCCGATGAAGGGAAATACTGGATCTTCCCAGAAACAGCTGTAAGACTCTATCCATAAAATTCTTCAACCTTACCTTTGCTCTCTTTATCCTTTTGTTTTTATATATTTACATATATATATATATATATATATATATATATATATATATATATATATATATATATATATATATATATATATATATATATATATATATATATATGTATGTATGTATATGTATATATATGTATACACACACACACACTCACACACACACACACACAATATATATATATATATATATATATATATATATATATATATATATATATATATATATATATATATATATATATAAATAAAGGTAAGATCTAAGGATCTAGGTGTAAGAAAATTGTAAACTTCCAGCAGTCCGTAGAAGGTATGAAACACAACTTTCACAACAATAATGGTTTATTGACGTAGAAGGTTGTATGTCTTCCCGTATCGAAGTTCGACAAGCAGCAAACATTGTCGTATAGTTTATGGCTAGCAGCAGGGGTTGCTGTGTATGCGAATAAAAATCCAAAATTATTGAATGGACCAGATAAATCCAGGTTACATATGTTTCATAGCTAGCAGAACCTCGGAAGAAGTAATTATCCAAAACGAAGGGTAATCTGCTAGCTACTCATCGAGCCAAATATACCTTAATGAAAAGAAGTTAAAATTTTCGTTCAGGGATGCCATATTGACTCGCAGTAGATTCAGTTGAACGACAATGTTAATTCCTTTTGATTAAGGTAACTAGAGAACCTTTCTTTTGATACCATCTCTTACATGTATTCGAGGTAATGTATCCCAGTGTATTTTATCCAAAAGGTGAATCCTGGGTTCCCTTCATTAGATTATAAATAGTTTACAGACTGTAAATCTAAGCCAATTCAATGAATAAGGAGAATAATGCATCTACACATTTTTCATAGTCAAGTATACAGTATGTGTAATATAAATGTGTCCGACATATGTTTGTGCTTTATGGACATCTTGCAATGTGGTTTCCATGTTGCATACAGTTTTATCATTTGGTTAAGAGTCTATGCAGCTTTATTCAAGGTATTGCACACAGTTGTGGTTTGAAGCGAACTAAATGTATGTTGATTTAGGTGGTATTATATTTAGCAGGGGAGGCTAGTGTTTGAATGAAAAGAATTAGAGGAACATTTAGAAACCTGATACGGCTATCATGCTGACCCCGAGGTTTGAAATTCGAATAATGAATACTAGACCTTAAAACAACCCTAAATTGGACACATCTATCACTGAACTCTTTTCCTTCTTTTTACTTCAATTAAGGCCATTGGACGAAACATATTGTGACTTAATATTCTTCAGATAAAATGACGAAACAAAAAAATAAGAAATTGATACTTATATACACTTGAAATCTACTGACTCAGAATAATAACTTCAATTTTCATCATACCCTCCATAATATATCCATTCTAATGTTCTACATAACTTTTTGAAACGAATTTGTCTAATAGCATTGAATTCTTATAAAATATCCGTATCTGGCATTCAAATAATCTAATAGATACCCTGTTGAATGGATCGGAAACGAAACAAGTCACAGGAGTCAATTGCGTCGACGCTAGTATATGACTGGTACTTATTTTATCGACTCCGAAATCCTGAAAGGCAAAGTCGATCTTGGAACAGAGGAAATGCCGCTAAGTATTCTGTCAGGTGTGCTAACAGTCCTTTAATCTTGTTCTTTTACGTTTAAACACAATAATGGTTTCAATTTTGGGACATGGCAGGCAGTTTTGAAGAGGGAGATAAGTCAATTACATCTACCCCAGTGGAAAACTGGTGCTTATTTTATCGCACTCAAAAACATGAAAGGCAAAGTCGACCTCGGTAGAATTTCATTTCAGAATGCCGCTAAGTATTCTGTCAGGCATGCTAACGATTCTACCAGCTCGCCACCTTCGTTTTGACATAATGGTAATTATTACAAATACACTTTATTATTAACTGAATACCTAGCTTAGAAATCGTTCCCTTGTCGATATAGAACTTTTAATGGACATCAAAAGACTGAAATGAGATCACTAAGTTGTTATACAATAGAAGATACGAACGAGATACATATGAAAGGGAAATAGCCATTGAATTTAACGATTGGAATTCAAACAACCGAAAGAAAATGATGGTTGGGAACTTTAGAACAAAGAGGTAAAACATTGAAAAGAATTTCCCTGTCTATCTCCAATCTTTAACTTAAAACCCGATGTCTTTCAAATATTCACGAAAACCAGCGATAATACTTGGAGACCCAGAGATCAAAGAAACGAAGAGAAAAAACCAATCAGTAAAAGTGAAAGACTAGAAATGCGTTAAAAATGAATGATGGATAGTAACAGAATATATATATATATATATATATATATATATATATATATATATATATATATATATATATATATATATATATATATATATATATATATATATATATATATATATATATATATATATATATATATATATATATATATATATATATATATACAGGGTGAGAGTGTGAGAGAGATTAAAGGCGCAGGCGTGGCTGTATGACAAGATAGTTGCTCCCCAACCACATGGTTCCGGTTTCAGTCCTGCAGCATGGGGTATTTGAAGCGTATTCTACTATAACTTCGGACCGACCAGAGCCATGTGAGTAGATTTGGTAAAAGGACCCGAATGAAGCCCGTTGCATATATATATATATATATATATATATATATATATATATATATATATATATATAAAAATATATATATATATATATCTTATAGTAAAAATGGATACATAAGGGTGGAAATCATAGGAATAATACCATGTCCAACGCAAGATACAAAATGTGTGTTCAATTCCTTCAAGAATCAATAAATGAATTTATAGTATTCAGTCTCTAAAGTGTCTAAAAGGTACGGTAAAAAGACAAGCAAGTACAACAATAAAAACTTTAGAAATATCATGAATGTTCAAAATATTTATTAAAAAAATTATTTATAAATATGCATGATTTCTAAGTTGTATAAAAATATGACAATTAAAGTTAAAACATTACGATGTGTAAACGTACATTATTATATAACATATAATGGGTAAATATATACGGTATGATGAAGTTATAAATTTACATGTATTATATTAAAAACGTGTACATTAGGACGGGATTTAATAAAAAAAAACAAAAAAAACATATAATATAAAAGTTAAATTAAAAGTATACATCTACGGACCGTTTCTGAGATGTGTCTATTAATATGGTGTATATTGTATTATATCACTCTAAACTTTTTATGTTCTCTATATTTTTTTCCTTCCTCTCTATATGTAAAACAAACATCCTGATGAAGGGAGTGTCTAATCTCTAATATGAGTACACCATATTAATAGACACATCTCAGAAACGGCCCGTAGATGTATACTTTTAACTTAACTTTTATATTATATGTTTTTTTTGTTTGTTTTTTTAATCCTGTCCTAATGTACACGTTTTTAATATAATACATGTAACTTTATAACTTCATCATACCGTATATATTTACCCATTATATGTTATATAATAATGTACGTTTACACATCGTAATGTTTTAACTTTAATTGTCATATTTTTATACAACTTAGAAATCATGCATATTTATAAATAATTTTTTTAATAAATATTTTGAACATTCATGATATTTCTAAAGTTTTTATTGTTGTACTTGCTTGTCTTTTTACCGTACCTTTTAGACACTTTAGAGACTGAATACTATAAATTCATTTATTGATTCTTGAAGGAATTGAACACACATATTGTATCTTGCGTTGGACATATGGTATTATTCCTGTGATTTTCCACCCTTATGTATCCATTTTTACTATAAGATGAATTCTAGCTCATGCTGAGCACTTCAACTCTAGCCCGTCTTTATGTATTGTTATATTAACAATACATAATTATACATACATATATATATATATATATATATATATATATATATATATATATATGCATATATATATATATATATGTATATATATATATATATATATATATATATATCCACATATATATGTATATATATGTCTATATATATATATATATATATATATATATATATATATATATATATATATATATATAAGGTTGAGGAGGGTATTGGATTTAACCAAACCCAAGAGGATACAGGTAATACCGAGTAAGTGCTGTATATCGACTAGTTTGCCCCATTCGTTGTATGAACAAGATTGGGGATTATAAGTCGTATATTAGCGTGTGTATATTTAAATATATAAAAATAAAAAGATAAAGGGAGCAATGGTAAGGCTGGAGAAGTATTTTATGGATAGAGTCTTACAGCTGTTTCTGGGAAGATCCAGTACTTCCCTTCATCGGAGACAGAAAAAATATAGTAATCTATTATTATATCCATAGGCGGATATTTTTAGTATGAAGTGGTAAAGAGTGCGATGCGCTGAAAAAAGAGAGAACAGTACTTGTCTTTGG
The DNA here is from genome assembly GCF_046866305.1 of Octopus bimaculoides. Taxonomy (NCBI): domain Eukaryota; kingdom Metazoa; phylum Mollusca; class Cephalopoda; order Octopoda; family Octopodidae; genus Octopus; species Octopus bimaculoides. Next base: position 89,599,237 of record NC_142929.1, read on the forward strand.
GGTGCGATTTGGTTTATCACTCATACCCCCACCACCTATATACTACATACGCGCGTTCCTTCCTACTCACTAGACCTTTTAACCTCATCTCCCCCCATCCCTCCTTCTCTCTATATGCTCATCCCCTCTATCCTGTAAGATCAACTGACTATTAAAATATACCGCTACCATCCTTCACCTCTATCTCTTCTCCATCCCCTTTCACATTCCGTCTTCATGACTTGACCTAATTACCGCTCATCCTTCACTTGACTTGCCCATTCTTCAAGTAAACAAGCTAAAATCCATCGCAGTATGGCATATATTCACCTCTCCTATCTATGCTATATCAGCCTTCGTTCCAACATCTATTTCCGGATTATCCCCATAAGGATTACTTTACACGGATTTCTACACGGATATTTACTACTGGAATGAAACTACACTTCAAATACTGTTCTCTCTTTTTTCAGCGCATCGCACTCTTTACCACTTCATACTAAAAATATCCGCCTATGGATATAATAATAGATAACTTTATTTTTTCTGTCTCCGATGAAGGGAAGTACTGGATCTTCCCAGAAACAGCTGTAAGACTCTATCCATAAAATACTTCTCCAACCCTACCATTGCTCTCTTTATCTTTTTATTTTTATATATTTACACACACACACACACATACACACACACACACACACACACACATATATATATATATATATATGAAGGGATATTCCAAGTGGCTTTCCGTTTTCCTATGTGTTCGTTCCGTTGTCTGTAGTTTATTGTTCTAACGTCCTGTACCCTGATATGCATATATATACACATGTAGATGTAAGTATGTACATATATGTGTGTATACATGTATATATATTCTTTGTATTATTACATTATTGAACGCACACGTCCTTTTTTGCAAGTAAGTCTACTATTATTCTGACGTGACTCTATCTTTCTATCTATCTATCTATTTATCTGTCTATCTGTCTATCTATCTATCTATCTATCTTTCTATCTATTTATCTATCTGTCTTCCTCTATCGTTCTATCTATACTTCTGTCCTGGCCTCTACTTCACTGCTATACCCTTCTGTCCCTCCCTCCTTGTTCCACTTCCTCCCTCCACCATCCTCTCTATCTATTTATCTATCTGTCTTCCCCTATCTTTCTATCTATCCCTCTGTCCTGGCCTCTACTTCACTGCTATACCCTTCTGTCCCTTCCTCCTTGTTCCACTTCCTCCCTCCACCATCCTCTCTGCTCTCGTGTGACCTGTGGTCAACTTTCTTTTCACTCCAGCCGCTGTGAAGGCAAGACGAACTACTAGCGTTCTACCTCAGATTTGCGTTTGACCGTACGGCTTTTGAATGTTGTTTTCACTGTCCAATTTTTCCTGTCTTGGTTTGTGTTTGCCACCTTGGAATCCTCTGTGTAGTGGGTTGATCCACTACTCAGGAAGAGACTATTCTAGAGTACGTTCTGTCTTATCTTCGAAACGTCTAGATAGAATAGAGACAGCTGATGAAGGGATATTCCAAGTGGCTTTCCGTTTTCCTATGTGTTCGTTCCGTTGTCTGTAGTTTATTGTTCTAACGTCCTGTACCCTGATATGCATATATATACACATGTAGATGTAAGTATGTACATATATGTGTGTATACATGTATATATATTCCTTGTATTGTATATATATATACATATACATATATATACATATATATGGATATATATATACATACATATATATATATATACATGTATATATATATATATATATATATATATATATATATATATATATATATATATATATGTGTGTGTGTGTGTGTGTGTGTGTGTGTGTGTGTGTGTGTGTGTGTGTGTGTGTGTGTGTGTATTAAGCTTATTTAAGTTCATGAATCAGACCAATATTTTTAATTGCTTATTGGAGAAATGTAACAATCAGTTATATTAATGCGATCCTGCAAGGAGCTGTTGTAGTTGATCTGCTCAATGTGTATTAAACTGAGTATTTATTTATAAATTTCAGAGCACATTGAAAAGTTGGATAATCCATTTCTAATGTTTTCAAAGCAAGCTTATGTCAACGTTCCTCTTATATTCACTGATATAATCAAAAGAGTAATATTCTGTGTCATATGTTATGCTAAAATGTATTTCTACTTGAGTGATAAGGAAAGCGTAGGTATCTTTCTTTGGATGAGATACCAAATAGTAAGTATTATATCTTTCGAAAATGCAACTGAGGAAATAGATACCAACTTCATTCTGCATTGAAAATGGGTGTATATCGTGAGTCATTTTTATATATAAATGCTTTTGATTTTTTTTAATTCTATGCGAACTGAAGAGAAAATATATCAGAAATGAAAAAGTATCTGGATAAATGTAAGTCTGCCTGTCGGTGTGATTCTGTCTTTTAAGCAATGCATAATTACATTACATACATACATTGCATACAAAGTCGTGGAGTATTCAACACACCTCCGTACGTGCGCCCGCACAAACACACTCATACGCACACATATAAATACTACAGATACATATGCTTGTGTACGTATATTCTGATTTCAAATTTTGACACAAGGTCAGCAACTTTGTAGGAGGCGGTAAGTCGACCTCGTAGTCGACCTCGGTGGAATTTGAACTCGGATTGTAAATATGTCCCTAAGCATTATCTCCGTCAGGCTAACGTTTCTGCCAGCTCATGCCTTACCTTTATCCTAATATTGACTGGTAAAATGTGAGTATGTAATATGAATACACATTTGTTCATACATTCATATGTGTAAAAATACGGTATCCGGATAACTACCCGACTGACATGAGCCCGACAGACAAGTGTCTGTCGGAAGAGTACCCGACGGACAATTACAATTTTTTTCATTAAATCTTGATATATATTTTTATTTTTGGGTGAAGGCTGGTGTTCTTCCCGTACTTGTACAAATTGGTCATTGGGCAACAGTTAACACCATGGGACTATGCACAAATGCTTAACTTCGCACATCGGATGGAAGCAATTTTTGAGGGAAATGACAACCTCATTTTGTTAATGAGTGATGAAGGTCTTTTTCATCTCATTGGCGATATGAATGAACAGAACTGTCGTTATTGGGCTCTTAAAAATCCGAGAGGACTGCATGAAAGACCACTGCACAGCCCAAAAGTGACGGTCTGGTGTGCTGTTGGAAAAGCTGCCGTCATCGGCGTCATTGATCCTTACTTTTTGAAGACAATAATGGGAATGCTGTTACTGTGAACTCTGAATGGTACATCAATATGATAAACAACATGCTTGTGCTTGAATTGCGACGAAAACGTATGCATATTCGACACGTGTGGTTTCAGCAGTTTGAGGCGGTGGCCCACACAGCCAGAACATCAATGGACATTCTTAGCCTTTTCTCCGGTGACCGCATCTTTTACTGCTTTGCTGTCAATCCTTGGCCACGTCGGTCCCCTGGTTGCCCATGTCGACATAGCAGTGCTGGAAAAACTGGAGGCCAACTTCCTAAAACTCCTTCAGAAATGCATCAATGGAAACGGACACCACATGGATGTTGTTTTCTACACTTAATTTTGACAAATGCTAATTGAATACAAACATATTGATGTCAATAAAATTTGTTTGCAGCTAAAATTAATGATTTTGTGAAGTTTTAAGAATCATTCGGCTTCTCTTTCCCGCACTAATGTTGTAGATTTAACTGTGTTTGTCGTATCTAAAAGAGTGTATATGTGCTGTGTCATTGATCCAACACTGATTCATTTGGTTATGGCCGTTAATGAATTTTATATTTGTATTCGACAATTTTATGCCATTTTAAGGGGTAAAATTTATTAAAGTTTACATTAAACTATTCTATTTGTTGCTAAGAGTCAAAATAAGCATAAAAAAGTTTTTATAATTACATGCATCAGAAAAATATTAGTCATTAATGTAGTTATTTAAATATTTAACTGCTATAGTAAAAATATGTTAAGGTTACCTTAGGTATGTTTAGATATCTGGTATCTTCATTAATAAACAAATCTTTCATGATTCATATATTTTATTTTGGTAATTGGAAAGTACAAAGCTTAACACAGTTCATCCCGATTACTTCCGACCCACCTCCCCGCCTGGGATGAGAATAATCGGACTGATATGCAGTATTGAAGTAAAATAGAGGGCGACATTAGTATTTAGTGAACGGGTTAAGTTATTCACATTTCTAAAAAAGGATTCATTATATTTATTCTGTATCAGTCTGATTTTTCATGTCAAAGTAATATCTTCATATATTATGTTTAAATATATTGTCTAGAGGCAATATTTTGTTTCAGAAATGGGAGTAAATAGCTGCAGTATAACCATTTAAATAGCTAAAGAGAGGAAACATTCAAGAAAGATGGAGGTTTTAATCAAAAGGGACAACTTTAACAAGAAGTTAGGTAAGGCGTTTTAGTGGCAGGGGTGTTGCAATGGAAAAGGCTTAAACAATAGAAACACTTTTAATAAGGAACTCGGTTGGAGCAACAGATGTAAAATAAGCAAGAATAATTTGAGAGAGAGAGAGAGAGAGAGAGAAAGAAGGAAAAGAGAAAAGAGAATGAAAGAGGTGAAGGTGAGTTCATATGGACAAATGAAAGAGTAATGGCAGATTCACAGCATTAATTTATGTATTCGGCAAGTATATGAGAAATTAGCATAATTTAATTGACTCATTCTAAGCGTGTTTAACAACCAGATTGAGCAAAAGGCTCTTTCCGATAATCAGCTATGCTACCCATTCCTCATTGTATTATTATTATTCTGATATTGGCATTATTATTTAAGTATTTAATGATCTTCTTAAAATAAACTATGTAGAGATTGTATTAGCTTTGGCAGGAAGATATAATAAATTTATGTGTAACGTTTAGCGGAAATAAATGGAGCAGAGTTCAGTTAGTATTAAATTATAAATAAATATTTTCGTAATTCGTTGTGATGGCATCATTTATATATTTGCTATAATTCACTATCAATATCTCTCTAATGTCCCTCGGCAGAGTTGAATTGGTGTATAAATATATAATGAAGATTCTTAGTAATGGCAGAACTTTCATGGAACTGGAATACCGTACAAGTCAAGTCAAAAATGTAACGAGCCAAGGAAATAATTATTATCACAGACCCTACACCAAGAAACACTGAGACTGGGCCAACAAGTGTGTCCCCAATGATACCAGCCCACAACATGACTCTTCATGTGAGGAGGCAATTTTATCAAAATCGATTCACAGAAAACCGAGAAACCCTAAATTTCAATCCTAAGCTATTAGCCTGTTTTTGGGTGTAAATAAGAAGCTAAACAAAATTTATTTTTCACGGCGCATGAAATTATATATTATTATTAATTAAAAGTTAAAGAAAGGAACAAACGAAGGGAGAATGGGAAATATTGCCATGTTTTCTTTCTTTTCTTTTACTTTGTTACAGGTGTTTTTCTGCTTTACTTTCCAGAGGAAGAGGTAGTGTTCATCATCATCACCTCTGGAGATCCTCCGAGACAGGTGCTTTGGCAACATCAATGTTCTGTTTAAAGTATTGCGGGCCATCACCTACAAGAAAGATGTGCTGGGAGGAGATTCCAGAGGTACGATGCTTAAGGAGGAAGGGCTATGAATACTGATATGTGCGGTGTGGGAAATAGCGTGGACACAAGAGCGATGACGCAAGTTGCGAGTGATTCAGTCGAAAAATTACGAGAGCAGCCAGCTCCAAAGAATGGTTGCTGTTTTATTAGCTATAGAAAAAAATCATGTGACAGCATCCATGCAAACCACAGAATGGAGTGTGTTTGTTAGTGTTTTATAGACAATCACTCAATTGGCCATTCTCTGGATGCCTGCGGGAATCAGTATTTTAACAACGTGTCTCTGATTTATTCTGGGCTGTACTTGAACTTTGTTGCATGTTATCATTTGTTGGGGCATGCTGAAATATTTTTGTTGATACAGATGAGTAAAATCAATTTGGTGGGATACTATCCTCACTAACTTATAGTATATTTGCTATGAGAGATCATCAGTAATAATGAAGCTTTTAATTTCAATCGACCGCAAGGATTCCAGCTAGAGGCCTTACTTGTTAAGGATATGTATGAAGTATGGGGCGTGATGGTGTTTTTGCCGTCTGTTTAGCGATTGTTTGTTTTTATTTTTGCTGTTAAATGTTTATGTACTCCGTACATAAAATCAATGCTGGTATGGAGTAGATATCTGATGTTTGAAAAAATTTAGGGAGTATTGAAGTACCATATCATATGTAGAAGTGGGCGTGAATATAAGTACTTATATAAGTGGATGCATAGTTAGCATGCTGGGTAAAGTGCTTAGCAGCATTTCATCTGTCTTTATATTCTGAATTCAAATTCTACCAAGGTCGACTTTGCCTTTCATCCTTTTTGGGTCGATCACATAAGCACCAGTTTAGCACTGGGGTTGATGTAATCAATCTATCCTCTACCCTGGACTTGTTGGACTTGTACCATAATTTGAAACTCATTTTAATGTTACATTGGGAAGTGTCTATTTAGCGGTATATTGGAAATGTTGCCTATATTAGTAGATTCCTTTAAGTTACGGAAAAGATTAAAGCGACAGATGTTTGGCTTACTCTTCCTATAATTAGTTGTTGCAGAATTCTGTTTGATGTTGTAGATTCTATGCTTAAATCCATTTCTATGCAATACTCCTATTCATTATTAGCAATATCGTGAAATATTTGTTCATTTGTTAAGATACTAGTTCATTTAAACATTGCCGTGACTCATATAGCCTTTTTATATTTTTACAATGAATAACTCTAAAATATTCTGACACTTGGCTGCAAATCAAATTGGTTAATGTAATTTTAAAATTAATTTCGCTTTTTCAAATGGAATATAATTATCCGATACAAAAATAAAAGTTAGTAATAGCCATCACCAAACGAATCAGTCCTTTGACGTCTCCATCTTTCTTTCCTCCTTTCTCCCCTTCTTTGTTTTTTAAGCTTCATTCACAGTTACCCTCATTAAAACCGTTTCTCTTTTATAGATTCTACGACCTAATAGGTTTTCCCGTAACTTGCTGCTAAATTCCTCCTTTACTCCATCTTTCCTCTCAATAGCTAGTTAAACGATTTTTCCCGATATACTGTCCTTTCTCATCATTCTGACATGCTGCCTACCAGCTGTGAAATGCATTGTAACATGTACAATATTGATTTAAAAAGAAAACAATAGCAACAACAAAAAGCAATCGCAGCAGCCACAGAATCAATAAAATGACAAGAACAATAGCAATAATAATAGTTTCTGATTCAGGAACATGATCCGCAAGTTTGCTTGGACAGGATGTTCTATACAAGGAAACCCATACATGTCTAGCTTTTTCTATACCCGACCCAGACAACGGGTTTGAGACGCAAATTCGTGAAGTGTTCCATATTTTTTAACAAGGCGGTGCCCCAACATGCCAGGAGTCTAATGACTGAAACAAGTTAATAATAAAGTAAAACATATATATATTCTTTTGTTCTGTTACTTGCTTTTGTCATTGGGTTACAGCCATGCTGGAGCATGGCCTTAAGGATTTGTTTTAGTTGAAGATATTAACTGCAAGCCTTTGGTTGGCTCGAGGCTATAGTAAAAGATGCTTGCCCTAGATGCCACGCAGTAGGAGTGAACCCGGAGCCACGTCGTTAAGAAGAAAGCTTCTTACTACATGGTCACGCCAGCGCGATATATATATATATATATATATATATATATATATATATATATATTACTCTTTTACTCTTTTACTTGTTTCAGTCATTTGACTGCGGCCATGCTGGAGCACCACCTTTAGTCGAGCAAATCGACCCCAGGACTTATTCTTTGGATGCCTAGTACTTATTCTATCGGTCTCTTTTGCCGAACCGCTAGGTTACGGGGACGTAAACACACCAGCATCGGTTGTCAAACGATGTTGGGGGACAAACACAGACACACAAACATACACACACACACATATATATATATACATATATATACGACGGGCTTCTTTCAGTTTCCGTCTACCAAATCCACTCACAAGGCTTTGGTCGGCCCGAGGCTATAGTAGAAGACACTTGCCCAAGGTACCACGCAGTGGGACTGAACCCGGAACCATGTGGTTGGTAAGCAAGCTACTTACCACACAGCCACGTATAGACACACACACACACACACACACATATATATATATATATATATATACATATATATATATATATATATATATATATAAAAATATATATATATTGAAGGCGCATGGCCCACTGGTTAGAGCGTCGAACTTACGGTCGCGAGGTTGTGAGTTCGAATCACTGACCGGGCTGCCTGTTGTGTGACATCAACATTTTCTGCTATAACAATACTTGCTGCCTTGATCAAATTATTTGTCACTGTGATGTCTTTTGTTCTGATATATTTCAGAATTTCATTCACATTTTTCTTTTCTTGGTTCAGTTTCTCCCGATCGACCGTTCTAAGTTTGCAAATAATGTCGCTAGCGTTCTCCTGTAGCCTTGACTTTATTCTGTAAAAGAGATTGCCATTTGTCCATCTGTCATGAAACTATTAGATTGATTGTCTTCTTCCAAAACATTATTATTATTATTATTATTATTATTATTGTTCAGTAGTTTTATTTTTATAATGTGCTTTTACTTCACTACCGAACACAGCTCTTTGTGCCTTGGGTATGTGCTGTGGTTTGCTGTGATGCTCTTATGGTTACTGTATTGAAAGTGTTTTGCGTAGGATGTGTGCAGTGCCCAGTAGTGCAATTTTCTGTTTGTTATATATATTTGTAAGTCCTGGTGTTTTTGATTGTTTCTGTTTTTAGATTCCACATTCGAGTTACCTCTATTTCCAAGTCTTTGTATTTTGAAAGTTTTTCCGCTTCTTTTAGGGAAACGTTGTCATCTGCTGGTATTGATACATCAATTAGAAAGCATTTTTTTCCTTCATGATCTTTGACAACTATATCTGGTCTATTTGCCTTAATTTCTCTATCTGTGTGTATTAGCATATCCCAGAGTATGGTTGCTTTCTCGTTTTCTGTGACCTTTTCTGGCGTGTGTTTATACCATATTTTTTCTGTTGTTATTCCATAGTGTTGGCATAGCTTCCAGTGTATATAGGTCCCAGCTCTGTCTATTATTATTATTACATGTTGACTCTAAGTCTCACCCAGTAACCCCAAGAGTCAACAAGTTTAGTGTTTAAGATGGTGGTATCCCTAGGGCGTAATATATTTGGTTTTGCACATAGTATTGTTGTAGATAATTTTTAAGAAAAAATTATAAAAGTATAACTTTGTTTCAAAATTTAAGATTACATTTCACAGTATTTTACGTAGGGTATGGGCAGTTCCCATGGGCACTATCTTTCGAATTTCTGCCATTTGGGAGTTTCCTGGTATGTGAACTAGCTAGGAGTCAGCCCTTTTTGCACCCATTCCTAGGCCACCTATGACAACCGTTATTGTTTTTGTCTTGAGGTTCCACATTTTGCCAATTTCTATTTCAAGATTTTTATACTTGCTCAGGAGGGGAGTCAGATAAAGAGGTAGGTCTTGACAGATACGTTTATGTCGATTGGGACAGTCATATCAAGGAGGGGGCATAATTTTTGTCTGAATATTTTCAATATAATGTCTGGCTTATTTGCATCCAACTTTCTGTTAGTTTGAACGGGAAAGTTCCAGAAGAGTGAGATGTGATCATTTTCAAGCACTGGATGTGGTTTGTATTCCCAACAGTTTTTATCATGGGGAAGGTCAAGATTTCTGCAAACATGGGCTACTGCCATTCTTTAATATGTTGGCCTGGTAGTTCCTTGTAGGTAGGCATTGATCTTGGGCCGCTATGATAAACCCTTCTGTTTCTGATTTTAAGCCAGAAGACACTAACCTTTGAAGGCACTAACCTTTGAAGGCACTAACCATTAAGTCTATTTGGGTTCATTAGGTATTTGAGAGATTTTTCTTGGCATTTATCAGTGAGAATATCTAAGGCAGCAGTTTTAGAACGGATTTTCATACGCTTAGCTTTTTCTGTGCTTGTCTCCAGTACCTCTAATTCTGGGATTTGTTATATTTGGAACTCACTTAAGTATTCCTTTCGCTGTTTGTTACTGAATATGATGTTTTCCTGCTTTGAGACAAGTTTTAATATCCAGTCATCAGAGCTTTTCAGGTAGGTGTTTAGGCCAATTGCAGCAATCTTCATTGTTATTTCCAGTTGTAAAAGTCCATGGCCACCCTCTTTTCTTGGCAGATAAAGTCGTTCTATATCTGCATTCAATGCATTATCAAAAATTTTCGTATTTTTCTGTCAAATTATTCATTTCAGTAATTAACCAGTTAGTGATATTGAAACTGTAATTCACGACCAATATGACTAAATTATTGATCCATTCGATCCTGTTTCTTGCATTCAGCTGTCTTCCCTGCAATAACATTCGCTTCTGATCTTTTCCCTCATTATTGAATGTTTGATGGATCACCTTCAATTACCTCTAGGTATTTATAGCTCTCTGCTGGCTCTAACTCCTGTTTATGACATTCTGCTGGTCAAGATTAACGTTGGATGTTTCTGTCATTTTTCCTTTGATAAAGGTAGCTTTTGTACATTTATCGATGCCAAATTGCATCCTGATGTCATCACTGAATTGTTTAACTATCGCTAGTAAGCCCTGTAGTTGTTGGTCATTTTTTACAAAGCGCTTTAAATCATCCATGTAAAAGAGTTGATATATATTTTTTATCGAACATTATACAGCCATATTGTACATCATCGAGAAATTTAGAGAGAGGTACTAACGCTAGTCAAAAGAGTAGTGGTGATAGAGAATCACCCTGGAAAATGCTACATGAAATTCTTACTTCTCCAGCATTAACAGACTCACAGTTCAAAATCAGAGTGGTTCTCCATGACAAGACATATCGCAGAGTAGGTGCTATTTTATACTTTTCCAGACATTACTTAATCCAGCTATGTGGTAGACTATCAAAAATTATAGTCTACACGGGCTATCAACTAGTTTTCGTATCATTTGTGACAATCGTCTAAGATCATCCTATTGATGAGCTGTTGATCTTTACAACCATACGAACCACGTTTACATTCTTTTGCTCATTAGGGAATGAGTCACTATTTATAAAAGACTATAGGTATATTCAGTCAAGACAGATGTTTGTATTTTATACATTGTTGTTAAGCAGGTTATGGGTCTATAATTTTTTGGTTCACTTGTTTCTTCATTTTTTTTGGAAGTAGGAATGTAATACCATTAGGCAAGAGGGAATTAGACTAGGTTATTGCAAAATATTGTTGTAAAGTTTAATTAACAATTCATGGTACTCTGGGAAGGCATTGGACCAGAAGTTAGGGATGTTATCTTTTACTGGAGGGTTCCATTTGCTTGACTTCCTGAGAGCAGATGTTACATCCTCTGCCTTGATACCCTCCCATTTTGCTCTTCTAAGGAGTCTAAGTCAGTAGATATTCTATCAACCCAGGAGGCCTTTATATTGTGTGTTTTTTTCTTCTGCCCAAATTTTATTCCAAAATTCCTGCACTTCTTCTTTTGATGGAACAGACTTTACTGTAATTGGTATTTTCCCTATCCTCCTGTAAAATTATTTTGGGTTATTTTTGAACATGTTGTTCTTGAAGAATCTAACGCGCTTTTTATACCTTGGTATGCAGGCAGCTTTAGTACATACTATTTGCTTGATAGTTTCTATGGTGGTATCGATGTCAAGTATGGTTTTCATATATTTTTTCTTCAATTCTTGGATTTTTGTTGGTTTCATAGGCTTGTCAAATTTAAGGTTTTTCAAAACATCCTATGCCAGACATAAGTAGCTGAATCTGATGTTGAATACGCTCTAATCTTTTCATCACATAGAATCGTTGTGATTTTCGCGGGTGCAGATCGTCTAGTTCAGTTGGGTCAATTTCTGTGTGACTTCCTTCATCTATTTGATTTTCATTTGCTTTCGCGTTGGTTCAGAGTGTATGTCACTTCACTTAACAGCTACATTGACTCTTTCTATCATTACTGCATTTTCAACAGACCTGGATTGGCCTATACTTATTTCCCCTGTAGTATCTTCTTTAGCTGCAGCTTCGTTCCCTTTACCCCTTACTTATTGTTTAAGTTGGTCAATCTCATATTGAGTTAGTAATTTCTTTTTAATAATATTTCTTCTGACATTGGCAAGTTTGTTACTGTCTATGTAGGATCTTACTTCAAGGTGCTTCTGTCTCCAGTTTAGGTATGTTTTTTCAGTATTAGAGTTATTTTTTTGGAAATACATGGTATGATAGAAGGCTCTAAGAACTCCTTTACTATCTCTCCCTAGGCCATTTTTCATTATTTTTCTTTTCGTTATTTGATGACGAGCGTGGAGAACCATATGTTGGAATATTCGGCTGTGGGGTTCTTCCAGCTCCTGTGTTTCGTAACCAGTCTGGTTCCTCACTGCGATGCGCGGGCTTTGTTGTTCCTGTTGACGGCATATTCGATTTGTATTTTGCTTTGATATCATTGAGGCATGACGAGCTTGGACGTTGACATTAGGGGATGGATTGGTCTGTATAGGTTTAATTTTTTGAGACAACACCGTCTCCGAGTACTCTGAATGAAAACATAGCTCGCAACGTAGCTTCATAAGGCTAATCGATCTGTATTAACCTATATTTCTCTGTTGACAGGTTTATCTCCGGGCATAGTTTTTTGTGGTGTCTTTAAACTTATGAATTGTTCACCCTGTCTGTGTTAGTTCGAAAACAATTGTTTCGTTTTTTTTTATCTGCTCCGTTTGTGACAAGTGCTTTAATATTTGTGTATGTGTGTCCTGTAAATTTCATGTATTTGTGTAAACATTGGGATGTATGTGTAGTCCTATGGGTTTTAAAATGTATGTATGATTGTGTAGATATTCAAGTGTGTGCGCAATTAATCAATTTACGTATCTACACTTATATTTTATTGTTACACATATTATATTGTTACGCTCATATTTTATAATTTGTAAACTTTCCATTGTTGACTTCGCATGTGTCTTTCGCATATTATTATTATTATTATTATTATTATTATTATTATTATCATTATTATTATTATGTTGTTTTTCTTCTTTCTTCAAATTTTCTTCTATTTCTCGCCGAGTGTTTTCCGTACACCTAGGGCAGAGAAGCTCATTGTATGCATTCCTAGTTTACACATGCAAATACAAAGGTAAAATATGTATTTAAAAAAAATTAATAAAGAAATAAATTCATGAATGGATGTAGTTTTCACAGCGATAATGCTCTTCTCAGTACATGCGACTTTCCGGTTAACACAATGTTTTGCACTTCCTGTAGGGATGGTAAGCCTGGTATCATTTTCAAATACGTTTCAGTACCTTTTTTATCATTCCTAGAGATCCTACAATCACTGGTACGGTAGTAGCCTTGAGATGCCACATTTTTTCACTTCCTATTAGCAAGTCTTTATATTGACTGATCTTGTCAAATTCTTTCGCCGCCATATTATGATCGCAAGAAATACTCATGTCAATTAATAAACACACCATTTTTGTCTGATAGTTTATAATAATATCCAACTTATTAACTTTAATAGTTTTTTCGGTATGCACGGGGAAGTCCCAGAGAATCGACACATTTTCTGCCTCAGTCACAGCTTCCGGATGCTGTTTATACCATTTGTCAGCGGTTTTGATTTTATAATGCCGACATATTGTCAAGTGCAAATACTGGCCGACTGTGTCATGTCATTCTTTATATTCTACAGGTGCTAAGACTCTACACTCTGAGATTAGGTGGTCTATAATTTCAATCCCATGATTACAGAATCGGCATTTTGGGTCAGCTCCATTTTTTATCACATTGGCTTGGTAATTCCGGGTTAATAAGCTTTGGTCTTGAGCTGCTAATATGAAACCTTCACTCTCTGCTTTTAGTCCTGAGCTTCGTAACCATTAATGCGTCTGTTTCTTGTCGACGTCAGCTTGTTTGCCACGGGACACATACTTGCCATGCAGAGGTTTCTGTCCCATCTGCTAACTAATTTTTCATGTACTTTTGTCCTTGCAATTAATTTTATTTTCTTTGCAGCAGCAGTTGGTGCATTTCCTTCAACCTGATCAATGTGGTGGGTATCCAAGAGATCAGTAGCGAATTTTTGGCTCTTTCAGAATAGTTTTTTCGGTCTTTCATGTTTTTCAACAAGTTTTAGCATCCAATCGTTGGTTGTTTCAAGGTATTTGGCCAGACCGATTGTGGTGGTTTTGTATGTAAGTTCAAGCTGGATGAAGCCTCGACCCCCCTCAGCTCTGGGAAGGTAAAGACGATCCACGTCTGCCTTTGGATGGTGCATCTTATTACAAGTCAGTAGCTTGCGGATTTTTCTATCAATTTTCATTATTTCACTGGAATTCCAGTTAAGGACATTGAAGCTATAAAGAACAACTGGAGCTGCGAAGGAATTTATGGCTAACACCTTATTATATGCATTCAGCTCAGACTTCAGAATTGCTCGAACTCTTCTATAACATTCCTTCCTAACCTTCTCTTTCATGCTTGCATGCTGAATACCAGAGCCTTCATTTATTCCTAGGTATTTATAGGTTTGTTCCTGCTCAAGTTCTTTTATTACTGTTTCGACACCTAATTATATTGAATTTGACTTTACCAGTTTCCCTTTCTTAAAAGTAGCTTGGCACACTTTTGAAGGCCAAACTCCATCCCAATATCATCACTGAATCCTTTCACAGTGTGTAGTAGTCCTTCAAGCTCATCCACATAAAATAGATGGCTTATTTTCCTGTTGTCAATTTTGTAGCCATACCCAGTTCTATTCAGTTCACTTGAGAGTGGTATTAGTGATATGCAGAAAATTAGTGGTGAAAATGATTCACCTTGGAAAATTCCACAGTTTATGCTAATATTGTTTGAGCGCAATACTTCATTAGAATGATATAATTGGATCTTCGTGTTCCATAGTGACATATTATACTTTAAAAAATCTGAAATCACAGGAGAAATTTTGAAAATGTCCAGCGATTTCAGAGTCATCGAATGTGGCATGCTGTCAAAGGCTTTTTTATAATCAATTCATGAAGAGCTCAGATTTCTGCGCTTGTTATGACAGTTCTCAAGGATCATGCGATTAATTCAGACCTGATCTTTGCATCCGTATGAGCCTCGCCTGCATACTTTTTGTTCATTATGATTATTATTATTATTATTGTTATTGTTGTTATTGTTATTGTTATTATTATTATCATCATCATCATCATCATCATCATCAGAAATTAATATGATGACCAGGTGTTAACGTACTGGTAAAAGTTTATGGTCCAGTGGTTAGGGGGTTAATAATATTTTTATTCCTGAATATCTTTTGATTTCGAGAAAAATGTAGGAATAATTGCTAATTTTAAACTTGAATAAAAGAAGTCATGACAATGAAAAAGAAGTGCTTGTATGTGTACGAATGTGTGTTGTTTTGTGTGTATATTTGTGTTACTTTGTGTGTGTGTGTGTGTTTTCAAGTGTGCATGTAAATGCACACTTGAAAACACACATGTGTATATGCATGTATTGCTTTAATTGTACAGAAAATAACTAAATATGAGCGTAAATATATAGAAAATAAAAACAATAAAACATGAATTGTGTGCGATGAGTAGGCGCGGAGGAAGACAAGGAAATTATGGCGCTGTGATTGAAGGAAGATTTACAGACAAAACTTATAAATGTGACAATGTATGGAAAAGAATAAGGAGACAAACAGACCAAAATAAACTGCCAGCAAATGAAAAGATAATATGACAAAGAAATTGTTGGAAATAGTTATGAATAAGTAAAACAAACTGATAAAATATTTAGTGAAGCTCAGTCACTAAACGTTTCAAAAACAACGTTTAAATTAGAATAAGGAATTTTTCATAAATATTTATTTTCGACTTAGATGTGACGTACGTAAGAGCCAGGGTTTTCACTTGTACAATCTTATGACCTGAAATACATTATGACGAGGCTCCAGCGCCAGCTGTTTCAAGGAATGTATTTGTTATACGGCAGACTCTTACCTCTCTCAGAGAAAACGCCACCGAAAAGTATTGTGGTTTACACTGCCCTTCACTTTAAATGTTAAAATCCTAGTACGTAAGATGTTCCTTAGTTTAGTAGACAAATACTTTCCTCTTGCACGTGGATTCAGTAAAATATTTAATAGGCACACGAAAAAATCTTAGTAGGTAGGCTCAAAATTGAGAAAGGAGCAGGATGTCCATGTAACTCAACAAGTTCACTGAACGGTCACTGTAATATGGAAAACGTCATATACAAGGCTGAGGTAACAACAATAGGACCAAATGAGAAACCAAACGTGCAAAAGTACGTTGAAGCAACTGAATGCCCCTTCAGAACCCGTTATATCAGCCACAATTCCTCCTTCAAATCTCAGAGAGATGCAACGCCACAATCCTGGCAAAGCACGCATGATCATTAAATGAAAGCACCAACGAGTGCAGCATTAAGTGGAGGATTCTAGAGATATGTATAGTGTACTTCAGTAGTAGCAGGACGTGCACATTATACCTGGCTGAGAAAAGAGCGATTTTAAAGAGCTCTCAGCACCCGACATCTACCTGAATAGGAGAAGTGAAATTTTTAATCTTTGCTCACAGCAACCACAAACCAGATGTGTCTGTTCACGTTCAATATTAGAGAACAGTCGTCATATATCATTCCATAACAGCTACTTCTGAAGAGTACAGGGGTACACAACCGGACAGTTACCTAGCATTCCGTTGAGCCTTTAGTGCGAAATCGGTTGGCAAGATCGACCGTAATGGAGTACACTTCGATTAATAGATGCTTATATATATCACTGGCATGCACTTATATTTCATACCTCAAACCTAAATAAATTTCCAGCAGTACACGAGAATTTTTTTGACAGTGACTCTATACTTCACCACGGTTATTTGCAAATAGAAAAAATAAATTTATATCGTAGACGAAATATATTTATTATTGACCAAAATAATATCAAAAATATTTTAAATGTAGATTTCATGTCCATACTATTTACTTTTAGGATTTAGAGAGGAGTTATGTACGCGTATAACAATGAATGTTTTCCCGTTTCGTCTCAATATAGAGATATTCCAGAAATTGAATTTGCAGGATTTTGTTTAAAAAAAGAGAATATAAAATATGAAAAGAATAAGAGACTATAAAATTTGGTCTACCATTTATCCAAATCAAATTTGAGATATTGATTTACGCGTGAATAAATTCTTGTCACATTTTCATATGAATGTTGCGGAGACAAAGCATTTTAAAAGACTAGAATAAGGAGTAAGGAATCTCGCAGCAGTGAATACGAAAAATATGTGAAGACATAGATAGAACAAGGTTAAATTAATTTACCTTCGCACAGATGTGCGCGCACCTCCCACACACAAATGTACGTATGTACATATATACACACAAATATGTAAGGAAATACATAATGTAATACATTTTATCATATATAGAAATATATTCCTATACGTACATATACATTTATATACACTTGTATAGTCATGTATACATGTGTGTGTGAGTGTGTGTGTGTGTGTCTGTGTGAGTAGTGTGTGTTTGTGTGTAAGCGTGTACAAGTATAGGTTTTAAAATATGTTTTCGTAAAACTGCGAATGTCATAACACTACAAACATCGAGGAGCAGACTCATTACAAGTGCAGAATCTAATATTTATCATACATCTTGTCTGAATTTTTGTCAATAGTTATTATTCGGACTATGTATTGCATTCTTTCAATTGTTTCCGCCAGTGGCCAACAGCCATGACGGACCTCACAATCAATGCTCTTTCTTTATTTTTTCCGCTTTCTTCAGTCGATCAAATCGCCGCAGTATATATTTTATTTCAATTGTTTTGCTTTTCTTTGACGACAGAGTCGGGGGAAAAAGCCAAACCTGACAAATACAATTTGTAAACGGACCGATAAATTTATGCAAGACGATAGAATTTTGTATATTTATAGGGAACCAACATCTTTCTTACAGGAAGAACTGAATAAATAAATAAAAAACTGAAGGTAACATACTTTCACACACACACACACACACACACACACACACACACACACACACACACACACAAACACACACACACACACACATATGCATACAGACATACCTCTACATATACAAATAGAATAAGACAAAGAACATTCTTTTACATATATGTACGTAAATACATACATACAAACTTACATACACACATATATACCTATATATATATATATATATATATATATATATATATATATATATATAATATACAAGAAATGAGGCACTTTCAAATTTATCAGAATATTTGGGCTGAAGATTGGAATAGTGAAGTTTTCGTTCGCTTAACCATGAAACGATTCGTACCCAATTAACTAAAGGCTTGTTTTGTTTGTGCTTTTCCCTCCGGTTTTTTGTTCTATGTGTGCCATAAATATCGCCATCCGTTTTAGAGAAAAATTTGTAGTTTAGAATTAGTAGTTCTTTGACTGCTGTTTCTGAATTTTCAGTATGTTGGAGAAGCAACTCAATTGCTAATCCCTTATATTTATGATATATATATATATATATATATATATATATATATATATATATATGTATACATATATGTATATATATATATAAATATTCCTTTTATCAAAAAATTTTTTCTTTACTTATTCCTTGAACTGTTTTCCTTGTTTTTCTCTTCTTCCTTTTTTGGTTTCTGTTTCATTTACTGAACTATTTCTTTTTTCTGAACTGTCATCATTTTGAGACTCTTTTTGAGAACAATTATTTCCTATTTGAATATTTAGTTATGGCAGGAAAAAAAAGTTAGAAGAGAAGACTACTGCTTTTTTAGTGGGATATTGTCCCTCCCAAGCAGTGGCTTGAAGATCTTGAGAAGAGGACGGTGGTATTACGGACCTATTCTAGGTCGCGTGACGCCATCACCCTCTTCGAGAGGGATATTAGCGATAAAGAGCTGGCAAAATGTTTGCCAGCTACAAATTATTTTGTGTTTAGGGGTGTAAAAATATGCAACGGTGTGGTTGTTTTTCACACCACTGAGGAAGCTTACATTGCTGCAAGTCAGCGCCTAGAAGGAGAAATTAATATTGTTCCTTTCCACATATTGTGGGAGGAAGGTGATAAGAGCCTGGGTATGTAGTCTACCTTCGGGCACCGAAGCGGGGTGGATTGGAGATACTACCCGGCAGGACATGAGAGACAGTGGATCTAGGCTCTTAAATGTAAAAGTGACGCCGGCGACCAATTGGCAAGGGTCAAAATCGATTTTGACCCTGTGGAGCCAATCAGCCGCGGCCGAAATAGTCTTTCCAGACGTTTTTAAAATGGCTGGCTGCAGGTATCCGTGATACTTGAGGGACGCCCTCCACAAGTGTCACTAGTGCCTGGAGCCAGGCTATATTAAAAAGAATTGCTTCCAGGACCGTGGTAAGTTCCTGGAACACTCACTGGAAGCCACCGTCCCTATCTGGTCAAAGGGAGAGGTGAATGTGGTTGAGGAAACCGTCTTCAACCCAAAAAGGATTAAAAAGGAAGAAAGCGGGCGACAATGGTTGCCTGCCGAAGGACCCTAAGGTTTCGGGAGAGTCTCCGGACAAAGCGGAAGAGCTCCACTCTTCCGAAGTCTGGAAGAAAAGGTAAAAAAGAAAGAAGAAGAACGGGTCATTGCAGGTTGACGATGATGTGCCGTCTGCATGTACCACCTGCGGTGGAAGAAACGGACCCTAACACTGAAGATGAAGAATTACTTATCTTTTTCTAAAAGGGCGGGGAGGTGGAAAAAGTAGTAGAATAACATAAAGAGACAGTAGATATGACCTGCACACGGGATCCCGAAAGGCCTCCGCAGATAGCTGTGGAGGTCATAAGGCTTTCCGTGTGGGAAAAACTTAGAATACTTAAAGAGGATTGTTGCATATGGCCGGTTGACCATATATATATGGTCAACAGCTGGAGGACATCTCCTCCAGCTGGCTTATCGACACAGTAGTGTGTCGATAAGCCAGCTGGAGGAGATGTCCTCCTGGGGCTAAAAGCAACAGTAACATCCACCATTAGGGGTCAGCCACACTTAAGTGGCAATATACTACACTTTATCGTGCAGTTACTGTTAATACTTCATTTAGAGAATTAACATTGCTCATATATATATACATATATATATATTAATAAATTTCAGGGTATCAAAAAATTATGTAGAAATTTTGGGGCTACCAGTGGTCTAGCGTGAAGAAAAAAAACTAGTCAATAGACTATATATTATTTATATAAATACAGTGTACATTGAAACACATAAAAGACGGTCATAATAGGACATCTAACCCGCTAGAAGGAATAGTTAAAATCCAAACCACTCTTTGGTGTAATTTCGAAAGGGAATGAAAAATAAAGACATTTACCATCTATTTCCTGTACTGTGGTTTCAAGATATCTTCAGCGAATAAAATAATTTGCTAGGCGCAGCTATCATCAACAGGAAAGCCAAGATGCTAGCGTTGCCTAGCAAATTATTGCATTTGCTGAATATAGCTTGAAACCATGGTACAGGAAATAGATAGCAAATGTTTTTATTTTTCATTCTCTTTCGAAATTACTCTTAATAGTGGTTTGGATTTTAATTACTGCTTCTAGCGGGTTAGATGTCCTATTATGGCCATCTCTTATGTGTTGAAATGTACACTGTATATGTATATATATATATATATATATATATATATATATATATATATATATATATATACATATATATATAAACACTAGGGCGAGTTAAAAAGGTCATGGCTTTGGGTAAAAGAAAATACAGGAGGACCAGTGAAGTATGATTTTTTCAACATATTCCCCTCTGAGATTCACACACTTATTGCATCGGTCCTTTAACTTTTGTAAGATCTGTAAATGAACGCGGAATGTTGGGCATCCTATCAGGCATTTCGCAATAGCCTTAAAGTCAAGAACGCGTTTCAGTACCGCTCCCCTCATATATATATATATATATATATATATATATATATATATATATATATATATATATGTATGTATATATATATGCATACATTTATACACACTAGATATATTTCTGCACGTTTCCACTACGAAGTTTCCTTCCTTTTATCAAACCAACTACAAGTTCATCAGATTTTGTAATGAGTGTCCGTGCATTTAGCAAATATGTAAAGCCTTAACGTAATTCCTGGGAAAATCCAGTGTCATACAGTAATGACAAGGCTCTCTTATTGAATTAATGGTATTCTCCTGTCTATGATATTCTATAAGGCGCTGCCTATCTGGAACTGAGCTGAAAATATGGTGATTACGAAGCCAATTTGTCAAATGTTAGGCCATACTGCGTACGTATACATACATAATACATACATACATACATACATACATACTTACATACATGCATACAGGCATACATACATAGATACATACATACGTACTTACATGCATACATACATCATACATACATACAACATACATACATACATACATACATACATACGCTATCTAATGCAGAGTTTTCAATATTTGTATATTTAGACAATGATACTTTTCAGGGTTTTCATGGTTGATATTTTTATTCAGTTTAGAATTTAAAAATGAATGAAACATGACTTTTTTCTGTAAGCGAGATCAATCACAGAAACAAAGGAGTACATTGTTTACGTCATGAACATTTAGATACTTCCTGAGACATGGAATAAATTGTTTTTAAGAATGCAAGTCGAAGTATATAAAGATATAAATTAAGCGGGTAAATTTTGGGGTTGAAAACCCCTTGGATGGAATAAGTCAAAGTAGTTTTTAACTCAATATTATATGCTTTGAGTTCCTCTGTATAAAGCGATTTATTATATACTAGCTTAATAGCTGCACTCCACGCGGTATTTTAAGCTGGCTTCTGCGTAGCGGTAATTGGACCTCCGGCCCCAAAATAAGGGGGCTAATTAACATGACTATAATATGTCTACAATAAGTATATGCCCCGGTGCTGTTTGATCAGAGATTAAGGACAGACGAGAATTAATTCTGTTATGCAATCGTTGTATTTTTCAGTCCCAAGTTGAATTCCAACTGTTGGCCAATTTTCCCAAAGTTCTTATTTACGCATAACATTAACGAAGCAAATGTCATTTTTCTCCTCTTCATCTCTGACGCCATCTGACAAAAGCCAATCATGATGGCGTGAATTGGCAAATACATTTACCTGCTAGAAATAGCAACCTTAATGCTTTTAAATTAGATTTCAATGCTGGATGTTCAAGAACCAAATAAAAAGCAGATTTTCACTCCTGGAATCATCCTTATTCCCAAGTGGTATATGTCTATGTAGAGCAAATGGATACTGAAATAGAGGGGTCCCAGTCGGACTGACACAATTTCGCCTTTATTATTATTGATATATTCGTGTGTGTGTGTCTGCATTGTGCTGAGAAAAATTTGATTTAATTATGTCTATCAGTTTACTAGATATTCACTAAATGTAGAAATGATACGTCCAAGGTTCATGTGTAATAAATAATTTTGCAGGATATTGAGATTTTGTCACAATCTTAACTCGCTTACACAAGCTAAAAAGAAAAAAAATCGATCTTCTTGAAGCGATCGACAATTTCCATGCTATACAAATGAAAAAGAATGGAATTTGGAACTTATCAGAATATTTACAATGGTATATGTGTAGTTTTTTCATTTGTTTCCATAGATTTAATAAATTACTAATATTACTACGCTATGGAAATTCAGATAACAAATGCTGTAGCAAATCTCTCCTATTAAGTAGCTGTAGGGCATGCGTTTTCTCTTGCGACAATTGTTAGGCAAGCATACAAATTAGAAGATATATTCCTATCATACTTATCACTAAGATAATTTTTAACTAAACTTATTTGTGAATAATTTGATATTCAAGTTGGTAAATTATTCAACGCCAACACAATTGATTATTTTCTACTTTGAGGCTAAACTTTAATGATAATAAGGATTTGAGGCTTCAGGATAAATACAACTCTTAGTGGTGAAAGTATACCGTAGGTTGAAAACGTAGGGGGAGAATTGAAAATAAATGTCAGACTTGCCAGGATTTGTGTTAAAGTATTTTTTTTAAAACGAATCTATTGACGGGTTCTGCGTTCGAATAATTGTTGTCGAACATTAACACCATTTTAATAAAATAAAAATGTAATGAAGATCTTATTCGCATAATATTAAAAAAAATAAAATTCTCGGTGCCGTGTGTCGTTCATATGCTGGTATACATTAGTTTTTAAAAAGGTTACTCTATTAAAAGTTCTCACGTTTTATAACACTTCATTCAAAGCATTGTACTCTGAAAGTAAATATTTTAAACAACCAAATTATATATTTTATATTCTCATTCAATCTTAAATTAATTTTATGATGCTTACAAAAGTTTACGAATCCGAAACTGATCTTCGAAAGAAATACATACAAGAAATAAATCCATTAAATTCGTTCTTCTCTATTGATCTTTAACTTGAAAGTCAATTTTAGGTTTCTATACGTAATTTCTTTTGGTATAAGTAGGTATAAATCATACATGAGCACGAAACCATAATTATATTTTAAAAATATAGAAATCTGACGTAAAAAGGAGTGTTAAAAAGCATGTCAATCTACGAGCAGGCAAAAATCATTTGACTGAGTTATACATTCAAAGTATCTACAGAAATGCATTGAAAAATTTGTTTTTTAATTGTTGTCTTTGTACACATTTAGATCTCTTATAAATTTGTCTACTTTATATGTAGACGGCTTTAGTATCTTAAATGTAGGAAATAAAAACCTTAATACCAGCACGTTTCGTCACTATGTTAATTTATTGCAACAATAACGATTTAAGTCTTACAAATTCTGGGCCATTTCTCCAATTGAATTTCTTTAACTGCATTGATTTCCTATCAATACAATGGAATTATGTCCATAACAATAAAAGTAACAAGTTTTTCATCCGTAACAACAACAATGTCTTGTTTAATCGATAATTGTGTATGTTGCTATTGATGCATTGAGGGTAAAGGCATTTTATGGAGATCATTCTGTCATTTTAACATTTATACAAATAACAACTGTAGAAAAGAATGTAAACATATTTTAACAAACCTGCGACATCATAGACGAGTGCCTACTCATACTATGGCGTATGTCAATAGATGTATGTAGACACAATCAGCCAATTTGTGACTGATCTAAAATGTAAATAATCGTTCATAGTTGAGGTAATAAGGCGATGGATGAGTGGTGATTCACTCATGTCTCTTAACTGACATTGCACTTGAAATTTTCACACGACACTTACGTCTCAGCTGCCCAGTTATGACCATCGCAGTTCACCCAGTTACCGCGAGACCAGTCATGCTATATTACTAAATTAAAATTATTCTATAAGAAAATCTATTGTTTAACGTTGGAATTCTCTGTGTGATTTAATTACCGGTAAATCGTTTATAAGTTCCAAGATTACGAAATAATATCGACTCTGTCGATAACATTTAAGACAGGTAGCTATACTATTCGATTTCGTCAATTGCATATCGACCGAGTCAATATACTTTGGTTCGTGTTAAATGCCCACAACACCTAGAGTATAAAGGTTTACAGCAATAAGAGAATTCAGTATTGTAATTAGTATCAATGAGACTGCTCCCACTAATACAAGTAGTAATATTTAGGGTAGCTGAGCTAAAGGCCTACTGCAATTATTAAGATAATTGCTTCAACCTTTGTTTGTTTAAAATATTCGCCTCTTCGATCTTAATATTATTCCTATTTGAATCTAGAATTTTCAAAATTCATTTCTTTGGTAACCTGTTCCTTTCATGAGTTGAGCTTTTCGTACAGCATATGATGTCTCAGGTTTTGCCCGTGGAAAACCAAGAAGCTCGATTTTGACGTTGACTTTCAGGATCAGATAAAGTCAACATTGGTAACTCCAGTATGTGACACATAGTTTTTCTTCTTGATATAATAAATTTATTGCATACTGTACCAAGCACGTTTGGAAATATTTCATGTTTTTAGTTATTTTTGCGCACATTTAAAATACTATGTCATGACATTACCGACTGTAAACTTTATGCAGCCACGTATATTGTATTATGTATGCAGCAAAATAAATTAGATCCTTTGTGATCCTTTCCACGTCGATATAAAAGCAATCAAAGAAAGCTAATTCATAAATATCAAAAGTTATACTGTTGTACATTTTGGAAGAAAATGAGATATCTCATAACAATGAGATATCTCATAACAATGAGATATCTCATAACAATGAGATATCTCATAACAATGAGATATCTCATAACAATGAGATATCTCATAACAATGAGGTATCTCATAAAAAATAAATGATCTCAGTAATTATTTCTAATCTTAGCAGAAATTCAACTGGTAAATTCCGTTCAACAATATGAGGGAATTATTTCAATAACTTGTTGAAACTACCTGTTGCCAAAATAATGTACTGTCAGATTCTGCCGTGTTCTCCTTTATCTTCAAACTCTACACATACCTCTGCATTCAAAACTTATGCCCACAACTTCATAGCTGGGGTTAGTTGTACAGTTAAGAGTCCTTTTCGCAACAACATGGTCTCGCGCTCTATCTCGTGATACAGCATTTGAGGTAAGTGTCGTTTTGAAATGTTGTTGAAGGAATTATCTAGATGTTTATCGGAGGAATCGTTCTCATTCTTGATTGAGAAGTATGGTTTCTCATCAGGTTTATATACCAGGAGGAACATGAATGCATTTAAAGCAATCAACAATACTGTAGTGTTGCAAGCATTCTGTCCTAGTTTCAATTTTCTCCCTTCTTCCTATTGATCTCTGATACATTCCTTAGCTGATGCACTTTCCTCTCTGATTAAACTTCAAAGACGACAAGAATAATACAAAATAGCATAAATGTTTCGATGAGAATGTCATCACAGTTTACTAAACAATATTGAGTTTATGTTCTTAGAATCTCTAGTAGTTGTTTCTAAGATCTTAGCATACTGAGACATGTTGTCAGTGATTGTAGTTACTGGGTTCTAAAGGAGTAAATACAAGCCTGAATCATGTTTGTAAGCCGGGATAATGAGACTCCTATCACGACGATAATTTTGCATAACGAAGTAATTGTATTTCTTGCAGAATCCTAATTGTACTAAATTATGGATTACGAATTGTTATGTAATTTATTGTTGCTGTAGTTTTCTAAATATGAAGCTTGTACCAAAACGTTAATTCCCCCTGATTCTATATCCAGTTAATGCTGTTTTATAACAATTGCATTGATAATGTTTTCGGTAAACTCATTTTCATTGCATATCTCATTTTATTTCTAGGACATGGTTTCAATCTTCAGTTGTTATGATATTTCACAATAATTACACCTGCAAAGATTTTAGAACAGGTATAAACAACTGATCTTCCCACATATGAGACAGCAAAATAGGGAATCTTTGTTTTTGTTCCATTAAAAGCCAATATCATTTCGAAATAGAAATCTCATAAAGTATGTGCATCATTCTGGGCAATTATATGTCATATAACAAAAAAGAAAAAAATCAAATTAACAAAATTGAATCAGTTGTATCTGAGCTTAACAAACTTCCAATCACTTCTTAATTTCAACTGTTCGGTTGTGACAGTTAAATACCTTTTACTTTCCTTATCCCTTCCTTCGTTCCATGTTTTTCCTTTGGGAAACAATGTACTTTCAAGAAAACACGAGTAACATTTACCGACAGGAATGTAACACAAGACTTCCAACGTGTGGTTATTTAGAGACTCAACAATTTTCATAAAACGCCCGAGTATAATGATTACTCACGTTCATTCATTATATAAAACGTGTCTACATCTAAATTAATTGCGAATTAGAATTTGCAGATGTGTGTGCGTAATATCATCTCTAGACATAGAATTCAAATTATGCAAGATTTGATATTTCATCCTATTCTCATCACAGAATTGGCAAATTATTAGATATATTAGATAGTTATAACTGAGTAGATTGCTCCCAGTATATCACTGATACATGTTTTGTGTACAAGAAATGGGCATGTGGATTAAGTTGAAACACCGACCTCTCAGCAAAAGCAAAGAACCTGGTAAGGACTGTTCTTTCTACAGGATGTGCTCTCATTAGGTTTGTTTAATATAATCGATAACAAGATTAGTGCAATGTCAAACACGATTGTCCCACTGAAAAACTTCACTTCACATCATTCTATCTGCTAATTTCCTCACTTATGTCAAGTCTACTCCCTAATGTTACACTGAATTTCCTAACAGACAGATAACATTTTTCGAGATATTGAGCAAATGTAGGCACCGTTTGATATACGATTGTGGGACGTTGCGGATCATTTTTGCTGGACTTAGTAGACGTTTTCTGCAATATATTTACTCTCAGCGTGAGGTCAGGTTTTTTAGTTAACTATTGTGGATTTCTTTTTGTCACTATTTCAAAGGCTCCAATAATTTATCGGCAGTATCATAGCCTTTGTAACTTCTCGGTTCAAGTAAATGAGCATTTCATGCTCGGAACCATATAATGCTCTGCTTTTTCTTTTCTTTTCGTTTTACTCTGGTGTAATTAGGAATGCCACATCGATTACAATTAATAGTTTCATCTTCCAGATGACTACAATACCCAGCCTAATGTTTTGCAGTCTTTTTTCAGTTAAATAAGTCCTTCAAATCTCTTCATCATTTTAGGGGAATTGCATTTTACTCCACAAAATATTTGGATTTGAGTTGAAATATATTGCCTGCAGGAAAGCATCATCCTGTATTTTCAACAATATATTTATAGCTTCGTTTTCAAGGGGTGCAAAAGCAAATTTTCAATGCATTCGAAACCAAATTTCCTTTAAAAGTATCGATGCATATAGTGGGCCAAAAGTCACGGACCAAAACGTTTGATGGCACAAAAATGTCAAAGGCTCAAACGCTCAAACGTCAAAGGCTCAAACATAAATAACTTTAAGATGTACGAGGTCTGATCAATAAGTATCCGAACTGATGCCGTAGTAACGAAACCGTAGCACGCAGAGTAAAGCTTCTTTGCAAAGATTGACCTTGACTTCTGTTGTGCGTGTGCACTAAGTTTTAACGTTCTAGTTTACTTCCACTGTTACAGCAGTGCTTAGAAGTAACGTGTGTAACGTTCTGGGAGACCCACAACCAGCAAATCGGAGAAAAACATTACAGATGTGCGTGCAGCTGTGAGGGGAAATCGTCGAATCCCCATCCGTGAGTTATCAGAGTTTGTGCAGATTAGTTATGGTTCAGTTTAAACAGAGAAATTGAGATAGTACGTTAAAACTTATCGCGCATGCACAGTGGAGTTCAAGGTCTATCTGTGCCAAGCGGTGTCAATGTCCGTGCGTCTGCTCCGTTACTATAGTAACAATCCGGATACTTATTGATCAGACTACATATCTTGCTTACTTTAAAGTAGCATTTGGAGAACAAGGCAAAACTTAAGCTCCCTACTGCGTTGAAACTTTGCGATCATGGTCTCAAGGAGTGAATACGAAGCTCAACTTCGGTATGCCAATTGTTTGGAGAGAAGTGACAAACCATGTGGGTAACTACTAATTGTGCCTTGTTAATGTAATAGGGTTCAATACCAAAACCAAACGACACTTGCAACACCCAGACATCCCATCTATCCCTCAACCGGTTGCACTTTCCGGGGAAATACCTGTGCTTGTATTTATTGAACTGCAACAAATTGATGATGAAGGTCTCAATTCACTTACTACTGATGAAGATAATCAGTTTATGCTATCTGATACAGGTTGTGATAATTTTCTCTGTTGTGGTCAGGGATTTGTATTTGCCAAAGCAATCTGCTGAATTATTGGTTTCCAGGCTGCAAGAGAAACGATTATTGAAACCTGGTACTTATGTCTCATTTAATCATAACTGAGCAGCAGAATCATGGAAGTACTTCCATTCACATGGTCAGCTCGTTTATTGTAATGATGTTGAAGGGCTTCTTCTCAATTATGGGACTGTCGGTATATGATTCACTAAGCTGAGACTTTTTATTGACAGCTCTAAAAGCAACTTGCAACGTGTTTTACTTCACAACGGGAATTTGTATGGCTCAATCCCAATAAGACACTCACTAAAAAGAAAAGCTTACAACTATCGAGAGATTCTGGAGGAGTTGCTCTTGAGTTTGCAAGCATTTGGATGTAGAATTAGCATTAAATTGCACTACTAACACATTCACTTAGGTTTGTTTCCAGAGAAGGTGCGTGATGTTAGCGAAGAACAAGGTAAACGCTTTTATCAAGATCTAAAAGTTACGGAAGAATGCTACCAAAGCCGATGGAACTGAAGTATGATGGCAGATTACTGCTGGAGCTCGATGACGGACATTCCAGGAGCTGTGTACTAGAGATCCTAAAAACCGAGGAAGTTCTTGCAGTAATAACATGAGCAGAATGATTGAACAAAATAGATAGAGATTTTGTATTCATATTCTATTATCAAGCTTAATTCTTACATGCTAATGTGCATTTACCCCGGATCGACTTAACCTTTTTTTCCTTTCGTGGTGGTTAAAATAATTAACATTTGAGAACAGGGGCTGCCCTTAATAATTACAACAACAATAACAACAACAACCTCTGACAGCAGGCTGCTGTCTGCTCTCACATACTCTACCAGAATAAACAGGACCGAAGTGCTGAGAAGTAAAACAAAAACAGCAGCAGCATCAGCATCAGCAACAACAACAACAAAAACAACAACAGCAACAACAACAACAACAACAATAATAAGAGCACTCAGGGAGCACAAACCTCCACCAAGGTAGCATCTAAGTCTTGCCAACGATTTGCCAGAGATGATTTTTAAAATGAGAATATCTGAAATAAACTTGACTGTTCTCACAAACGAGAATACTAAGAATGAACCCGACCGCTCTCAAAAATTAAAAAAAAAATTAAAATAATGCAAAACCCTTGTCCGGTACCTGATTGATCACGATGGTAGTCATGGAATGTGAAGGTGGCTGTAGAAAATTTTGTAACAGTAATAAATAGTTTATCCTTATATAATACAAGCCAAAGTTAACAAATTCACCATTCAAAATATTTTCAATGGCGGAGCTAATAATAATAAGTTCTACTCAGGAAATTTTAAATGAATAGCATTTGACCTTTTGGTTTTCTCTTCTCTTAAATTTCGGCCTTCATTTGTATTCCTGTTGTTTTAGATCGATGTATAGATGTATGTATATATGTAAGCATTCTGTGAAGCATTAATATGTATGTACAGTATATAATGTATATATTATAAAACTATGTTAATGTTATTTAATTTCCGAACCGTTTTGCTGCTTTTTGTTTATGTAGTTTGATTTCTGTGTCCATCAGTTTCTATTAGGATAGAGACGCGAATAAAATTAATAATAGTGTAACGAAATAAAACTTTGGAAACTGCCTAGAGGAAAATAATTGGGAAATCCTTGGAAGTCAACGTAAGATCGTAACCATGTGAAATAAAGTAAATATAACAAATAATCCAGCATCCTAGTATGGTACCGGACCGATCCCAAAATTTAATCAGTTTGTACCAGTCACAAGGCCAAACGTCTCTGAAAGTTTCATCCGAATCCATCGAACGGTCCTTGAGATATCTTGTCCACGGACAAGCAAACAAACGCGACTGAAACAATATCTCCGCCTTCGCAAAGGCGGAGGTAATAATAATTTAGGGTTGTCTATTGGATAGTTTGCAACAAGTATGGACTTGGCAGAGTAAAAAAGTGGTACGAACATAAACCCGAATGCATCATTCAAAGTGATAATGCAAAAATCCTAAGGGATTTCATGATTCAGTGCGACCATGAGGTAGAGCATAGGAAACCAGACATAGTTTTAATTGAGAAAGAAAGTAAACGGTGTTGGTTCATAGATGTAGCATGCCATGCTGACGTGGTGTGTCATAAGAAAGAAAGAAAACTCGATAAGATATGAGAGATTAGCTTGGGAGGTTAAGCAGTCGTGGTCGATGAAAAAGGTGGTAGAAGTGCCAATAATTGTCGGAGCCCTGGGAACAGTGAAAAAAACTTGAGAAGTAAAGGAACAAATAGGGGCTGCAGTAAGAGTGGAGCACTTGCAGAAAACAGCACTGCTTGGAACCGCTCGAATACTCCAGATGGTGCTCGAAATTTAAGGGGTGTTACCTTAGTTTACTGGTAGTGAACAGCTGACGCCGTAATACCTTTTCAGCGTTAGAAGCTGTACAAAGGCAATAATAATAATAATAATAATAATAATAATAATAATAATAATAATAATAATAATAATAATAATATTAATAATAATGATAATAATAATAATAATAATAATAATAATAATAATAATAATAATAATAATAATAATAATAATAATAATAATAATAATAATACCCCATTATGTCGTATATGCCAACAACAAAATGAGACCATCGATCATGTTGTCCCCATGTGCAGTCTGCTTGCGCCTACAGAGTATCTCAACAGGCATGATAGAGCTGCACAATATATTCACTGGGTAATATGCAAAAACCTGGACTTGCCCCATGATAAAAACTGATGGGAACACAAACCACCCCCAGTACTTGAAAATGATCACATTGCACTCCTCTGGAACTTCACCATTCAAACTGACAGAAAGATAGACGCAAATAGGCCAGACATCATACTGAAAGACTTCAGACAAAAATCATGCCTCCTCATTGATATGACTGTCCCAATCGATATAAACTTATCTGTCAAGACATACCAAAAACTGAGCAAATATAAAGATCGTGAAATAGAAATGAGCAAAATGTGGAATCTGAAGACGAAAACAATACCTATTGTCATAGGTACCCTGGGAATGACAGGGAAACGGGCTGATTACTACCTAGATCAGATTCCAGGAAACCCCAAAATGGCTGAAGTTCAAAAAATAGTGCTCATGGGAACTGCCCATATCCTACGTAAAATACTGTCTATGTGAGCTCAAATTTTAAAGCAAACACGTAATTTTCTTATGGTTTCTTAAACATTCACTTGAACAAAACTGTACAAATCCAAATATATGGTAACCTAGGCATAACACCTACATGAACTTCTAACTTGTCTCTTGAGGTCTCTGGGTGAGACTTGGATCCAATTTGTACAAATGCAAAACAAAAGTCAAACATAAAATAATAATAATAATAATAATAATAATAATAATAATAATAATAATAATAATAATAATGATAATAATAATAATAATAATGATAATAATAATAATAGATATATAAATAGATAGATAGATAGATAGACAGATAGACAGATAGCCAGACAGATAGATTCCTTAACCAAAACAGTCCAGATGAGTGGTAGGGATATCGGTATGGAATTTGGGATTACCAAATGCTCTGTAATTAGTATGCAAAGAGGGGAGAAAGCATCAGGAGAGACTATGGGTGTACCAGACGCTAGTGGGTATAGATATTTAGGGATTAAATATGAAAAGAAAGAAAAGCGCCAGAAGACTAATTAGTATACACCATTGTATAAGGAGTGAAAGGAGAACGCTAGGCGAGTATTTGATAAGCAGTGATGAAGATCTGCTGCAATATGCCACGAAATATATGGATGTAAAAATGCAGATGAAATGATTGACAAGGAAGAGTTTAACCAAAGAGCTGAGGAGAAGAGAAAAGAAGACCTTCTTGAAATGAGAATGCATGGACAGTTTGAAAGGAATACACAAGACGTTAAAGATAATACAGCATCTTGGGTATGGCTTGAGCGAGGTGATTTGAAGCGTACCTCTGAAAGCTTGATTATTGCTGCACAAAACCAGGCTCTCACTACCAATTTAGTGAAGTATAACATTGATAAAACTTCTGATACCCAGAAATGTAGACTCTGTGGAAAGAGTGTGGAAAACGTGACCCACTTGGTAAGTGGATATGAGAGCCTTGCACAAAAAGAATGCAAGCACCGATACAGTGTGTGTGTGTGTGTGTGTGTGTGTGTGTGTGTGTGTGTGTGTGTGTGTGTGTGTGTGTGTGTGTGTGTGTGTGTGTGTGTGTGTGTGTGTTTGTGTGCGTGTATCTTTACTGGCACTTATGCCGTAAATATCAATTTGAAATAACAGAGAACTGGTATGAGCATGTACCAAGTAAAATTATGCAGGATGGAAAAGTAACGATACTCTGGGACTATGATTTTCAGACGGACCGTGTAATCGAAACAGTCGGCCGGATGTTGTGATATTGAATAAGAGAGACAAATACTGTCAGATCATTGATGTAACCATACCAAATGACATGAATGCTGTGAGTAAAGTGGTTCATAAAATCACCAAGTACTCCGAATTGAAAGTGGAAAAGGCAATACTGTATGGAATACGAGAGGATAATGCAAAATTGTTACTAGTGGTGATCGTAGCGTTGGGCTCAATCCCATTGAAACTTCATAACTTCTGAAGTCAACTGGAAATCCCATGGAAGTTTGATGTCTTGCCAAAAGCAGCCTTATTGTGCACAACGCACATCTTAAGGAAAGTATTATGTCTGAGGTCCTTGTGACTTGACAGATGACTAAAGATTCCGGTGCATTTTTACCAACATTGGGTTACGAAGGAATAGTAATAATAATAATAATAATAATAATAATAATAATAATAATAGACTTGATCCAGCTTGAACTTACGTACAAAACCGCCACAATCGGACTGGACAAATACCTTGTAACAACCAGCGATTGGATGCTAAAATTTGTAGAACAACATGAAAGATCGAAAAAACTTCCCTCTATTCTGAAAGAAAGCAATAATTCGCTACTGATCTCTTAGATACCTACCAGATTGAGCAGGTTGAAGAAAATGCGCCAACTGCTGCTGCAAAGAAAATAAAATTTATTGCAAAAAACAAAAGCAGATGAAAAATTAGCTAGCAAATGAGAAAAACCTCTGCATGGCTAGTATTTGTCCCGTAGCAAACAAGCTGATGTCGACCAGAAACAGACTCATCAATGGTTACGAAGCTCAGGACTCAAAGCAGAGAGTGACGGTTTCATATTAGCTGCTCAAGACCAAAGCTTATTAACCCGGAACTACCAAGCCAATGTGATAAAAAATGGAGCTGACCCAAAATGCCGAGTCTATAACGATGAGATTGAAACTATAGAGCACCTAATCTCAGGGTGTAGAGTCTTAGCACCTGTAGAATATAAAGCAAGATATGACAGAGTCGGCCAGTAATTATACTGGACAATATGTCAGCATTATAACATCAAAACCACTGACAAATGGTATAAACACCACCCTGAAGCTGTGACTGAAGGAGAAAATGTGTCGATTCTCTTGGACTTCCCCGTACATACCGACAAAACTATTAAAGCTAATAAACCGGATATTATTATAAAAGATCAGACAAAAAAGAGGTGTTTATTAATTGACATGAGTATTCCTCCCGATCACAATATAGCGGTGAAAGAATTTCACAGGATCAGTAAATATAAAGGCTAATAGAAATTGCTAATAGAAATTGAAAAAATATGGCATTTGAAGGCGACTACCGTACCAGTGATTGTAGGATCTCTAGGATTGATTAAAAAGGGCACTGAAACCTTGAAACCTATTTGAAAATGATACCAGGCTTAGCATCAGTACAAGAAGTGCAAAAAATCGTGTTAAGTAGAATGACTCATGTACTGAGAGGGCCATTATCACTGTAAAAACAACGTCCATTCATGAATTTACTTATTTATTATTATTTTTTAAATTCAAATTTTACCTGTGAATTTGCGTGTGTAATCTGGGAATGCGTACAATGAACTTCTCTGCCCTAGGTGTACGGAAAACACTCGGCAACAAATGGAAGAAAATTTGAAGAAAGAAGAAAAAAAGAATAATGTGACATTCTTCCTAAAATTCGCAATTTTAACCAAAACCTGAAAGTAGCTGGTAAAATCCGCCTTGCTCTTAAGGATATAATTTCACTAATGATATTGAAATTACAGATCTCAACCACCTCTTCTTTGCATCCGCGAAAATCTCAACGATTCTATGTGGTGAAAAGATTAGAAAACGACAACATTCCCACAAAAAAGCCTACTTGAGAAGAGCATAATCAACACTAAACTCAGCTACTTAGGTCTGACAATGAATGTTTAAAAAACCTGAAGTGTGACAAGACTATGAAATCAACAAAATTCCGAAAATTAAAGAAAAAATATATGAAAACCATACTTGACATCGATACCACCATGGAAACTATCAAGCAAAAGGTATCTGCTAAAGCTGCCCGCATAGCATGGTATGAAAAGCGCGTTAGATTCTTCAAGGATAACGTGCTTAAAAATAACCCAAAATAATTTTACAGGAAGATAGGCAAAATACCAATTACAGTAAATTCTATCCCATCAAAAGAAGAAGTGCAGGAATTTTGGAATAAAATTTGGGCAGAAGAAATACACACACAATAAAAAGGCCCCTTGGATTGATAGAATATCCACAGACTTAAAATCATTAGAAGTGAAAAGCGAGAGAGTATCAAGGTAGAAGGTAGAAGATATAACATCTGATCTCAGGAAATCAAGCAAATGGAAGTTTCCAGGAAAGGTTAAATTCCTAAATTCTGGTTGCTTTCCTTCTCAGAGAGCCATGAGCAGCTAACAAAACTTTACAACAATGTTTTGCAACAACCTAGTCTGATTCCCAATTGGCTAGTTAATGGCATTACATTCCTACTTCCAAAAAAAAAGAAGGAAAAACAAATGAACCAAAGAAATATAGACCCAATACCTGCTTAACAACAATGTATAAAATACAAACATCTGTCTTGACTGAATATAAAGTGGCATATTCCCTAATGAGCAAAAAGGATGTAAACGTGTAGCTTATGGTTGAAAAAGTTAGCTACTCATCAATAAAATGATCTTGGAAAATTGTCACAAGCGACACAAAAACTTGTCGATACCCTAGATAGACTATAAAAAGGCTTTTGATTGTCTGCCACATAGCTGGATTAAGAAATGTATGGAAATGTATAAAATAGTACCTACTCTGCGAAACAACTTGTCTGTAAGTATGAGATCATGGAAACCACACTGATGTTGAGCAGTGGTAATGAATCTGTTAATGCTGGAGAAGCAAGAATTGCATGTGGCATTTTCCAGGGTGACTCTCTATCACTACTACTCTTTTGTCTAGCCTTAACTCTCTCGAAATTGCTCGATGATCTAAAATACGGCTATAAAATGTTTCATAAAAATAGAAAAATTATCTCATTTACATGCATGATTTAAAACTCTTTGTAAAAAATGACCAAAAACTACAGGGCTTACTAGCAATTGTTAAAAAATTCAGTAATAACATCACAATGCAATTTGGCCTCGATAAATGTGCAAAAGTATCCAACGTTAATTTTGACCAGTAGAATGTCATAAAGGAGTTATGTCATAAAGGAGGTACAAATACCTAGGGGTATTTGAATGCGCTGGAATCAAACATTCAATGATGCGGGAAAGACTCAGAAAAGAATGTTATCGCAGGCTAAGGGTAATACTTAAGACAGAGCTGAATGCAAGAAACAGGATCGAAGCGATCAATACTTTAGCCATACTGGTCGTGACTTACAGTTTCAATATTATTAACTGGTCAATTACTGATATATGTAACCTTGACAGAAAAATACGAAAATTGTTGATAATGCATAGAATGCACCACCCTAGGGCAGATATAGAACGTCTTTACCTGCAAAGAAGAGAGGGTGACCGTGGACATTTACAATTGAAATTAACAATGAAGATTGCCACAATTGGCCTAAATACCTACCTGAAAATCCCTGATGACTGTATGTTAAAACTTGTTTTAAAGCGCGAAGACAAGACATCACTATACTCAGTAACAAAAGAGGGAAAGGAATGCCTAAGTGAATTCCAAACACAACAAATCCCAGAATTAGACGCACTGGAGACAAGCATTGAAAAAGCTAAGCGTATGAAATCCTGTGCTTAAACTGCTGCCTTAGATATTCTTACTGATAAATGGCAAGAAAAACCTCTCAATGGCAAATACCCAAAGAGAGCTAATAATTCCGATGTTGACAAAGCCCTTATCCATCAATGGCTTTTGTTCTCTGGCTTAAATTCAGAAACAGAAGAGTTTATCATAGTGGCCCAAGATCAATACCTACCTACAGGGAACTACTAGGACAACATATTAAAGAACAGCAGTCGCCCAACATGTCATGTATGTAAACAACAAAATTAAAACCATTGATCATGTTGTCTCCATGTCCAGTCTTTTTGTGCTTACAGAGTATCTCAACGGGCATGATAGAGCCGCACAATAAATTCACTGGGTAATTTGTAAAATCCTAGACCTGTCCCTTGATAAAAAAAAACTGGTGGGAATACAAACCCCTTCAAGTGAGAGAAAGATAGATGCGAATAGGCGAGACATTATATTGAAAGACTTCAGACAAAAATCATGCCTCTTCACTCATATGACTGTCCCAATCAACATAAAATATGTCAAAACCTACCAAAAACTGAGTAAGTATAACGATCTTGAAAATGTGGAACCTCAAGAATGATTGCAAAAAGGGCTGATTCCTACCCAGCTCAGATATCAGGAAACCCCAAAATGGCAGAAGTTTAAAAGATTTTCCTCATGGGAACTGGCCATTTCAGACATAATATACTATCTATGTAATCTCAAATCTTAAAGCAAACTTAGAAGTTTTCTTTGTTTTCTTAAAAACTCTCTAGAACAATGCTATGTACAAAACCAAATATATGACATCTTAGGCATAACACCAACTTGGACTTGTAACTTGTTATCCCTTGAGGTCTCTGGTGTGTCTTGGAGTCAATTTGTATAAAGCAAAAGTCAAACATATGTTATTATTATTATTATTATCATTATTGTTGTTGTTGTTGTTATTATTATTATTATTATTATTATTATTATTATTATTATTATTATTATTATTATTATTATGAATAATATTAATAATAATAATAATAATAATAATAATAATAATAATAATAATAATAATAATAAGAAGAAGAAGAAGAAGAAGAAGAAGAAGACAAAAACAACAACTGCAAAGTGAGGATGAATGTGATGAGGATAACGATGTTGATAATGATGATCATAACGTCAGTAATGATGATCGATGCTATTAAATTTTATTACTTATTGATACTCCATAAGAGAAAATAAAAGCATGCGATGATATACAAGAGTGATTTCAAAACTAATGTGGTATAAAAGTATTCGATATTTACAAAGAAACATTTTTTTCTTTTATGAAGAAATCTAAGAATTCAGAGATTAGAAAACATGATAATACAATAATACTTTAAATAAAAATGATTCACAAAGAAATGTTTTCTTCAGAAAAATGCATAATTAAAAAAAATGAACATCAGATACATATATTGTCCATAACAATAAGTGCTTTATCATGGTTTGTATTAATATTGCTCATCTTTTTTTAAGTACGACACCTTTATTTTTATATGAATCATGTGACTTTTATTTTCTTGAATATATTTAAGATATATGCTACGTTTTTAGCTTATGCAACACGTATTTAACATCGACAAGATATGTAAAGAAATATTCTGCCTAAGAGAATTGAAAATACTTTATATAATACAAGTATTAAGCGTTTACTAAAAAAAAAGTATTAAATCAAACAAAATATTCACTTGGAATAAATTACAGATCTGAGACATTCAACGATATAAACATATATTC
Organism: Octopus bimaculoides; assembly: GCF_046866305.1. Lineage (NCBI taxonomy): Eukaryota > Metazoa > Mollusca > Cephalopoda > Octopoda > Octopodidae > Octopus > Octopus bimaculoides. Next base: position 89,638,143 of record NC_142929.1, read on the forward strand.
TGCGTAAGCAATGTTTGCTGTCTACCAGAGCCATTTCTGCAGAGGCAGAGTATAATAGACATAGTTCTTCCATACAATACAGGTATTTATACTGCAGATAGCAAATACAGAGTGAAATAAATGTGAGCAATTTATAAACAAATAACTATCTGCTTCTACCTGCTCATATCTCTCAACCGGTTAATGCATATTAATTTCTACCATTGATACAATTCTAGTAATTTAGGGAATACGCATACTTGCTTAAGTTGACCCTAGACGTCAAAAAGCAAACTTATATTTCAACGGAGAAAATTCCACGATGAAATATTTATTCATCATAATAATGTTGATTTCATATTTTTACACAAGGCCTGCAATTTTGGGAGATAGGGTAAGTCGATTACATCAACCCCATTGTTCAACAAGTACTTGTTTTATCGACCTCGGAAGGATGAAAGGCAAAGTCATTCTCAGCGGAATGTGAACTTAGAACGTAAAGACGGACGAAATGCCGGCATGCTAACGATTTTACCAGCTCGCAGCCCCTTCTTCCAGCTCGCCATCTTTTTCATCACATTACAGCATAGAAAAGTAATGTTAGCCATTGAAAAGTTACACAAAGTGTTTTCATTCTCTTTTGTTGATTTCTTTGAATCTGTGAAGTGTCTGGCACTGCAAAAGAACTAATGAATCGCTTGGTCACAAAAGTGTGAGGAAACCTGTTTACAACTTCTTGATGTAAGATGCTTTTAAGAGCTATACAAAAGTAAATATTACAGCATTTTCCCTATAGTTTCGAAATTATTGCCTTAACTCTTCAGTGATGTATAATATGAGTGTTACCACTTTAATACACGTCCTTAGATTAAATCTGATGGCAACAAACAAATCTAAAAGTAAAATGAATAACAAAGGCATAATTTAAAATGTGTTTTACATTGATGCATTATTAATTTTCCGTTCGAACTATTATACAATCTCCTGTCTAATTGTTTTGCAAACATGAAGCAATCTACTAATTACAAGAATGACTACATTGCAGACTTCGAAAAGTAGCAATAGATGATATTCAAAATGACATTACCAATATATTTGAAGGATTAGTTAGAGGAGAAAGTTACGAAACATATAGTGCCTTTTGCAAGACCTCGGGTAGAAACTAGTAATCTGGTCCATTTGCTTCTTACAGATTCGCCTCTACAAACGGCACTAAAGAAACAGGTCGTAGTGTTCAGTTGAGTGACGAATAAAATGAATCACCCACCTACATATACAATACATTGTATTGACCATAGTGTATTGTAGAGGGAATTCCGCTTATGATCGTAAGTTCGTGACTTCAATTTCCGGCGACGTGTTGTATCCTTGAGCAAGATGCCTCATTTCACGTTGTTCCAGTTCACCCAACTGATAAAACTGAGTAGTACCTGTATTTCAAAGGGCCATCTTTGTCATACTCTGTATCACGCTGAATCTCTCTGAGAACTACGTTAAGGGTACACGTGTCTTTGGAGTGCTCAGCCAGTTGCACGTTAATTTCACGAGCAAGCTGTTCCGTTGATCGGATCAACTCCAACCCACGTCGTCGTAACCGAAGGAGTTCCAATGTTTTTGTTTTTTATTATTGTAGAAAATATTTGCTCTGTATACTGTACAGCGGAAACAAATCAGAAGCCACATGATTGTAAAACAAATATTTTAATCAAACGGTTATGCAAGCGATAATAAAAGTGGAACGACAAAGATAATACTGTGACCGGATTTAAGCTTTCCGATATTCGAAATTAAATGATTTATTAACTTAAGAAGCCAGATAAGTTTTAGATATATATGATTTACCTCAAGAAAAGGAATTCTACAAGAATAGTTATAATTTCTCATTATAAATATTATATGAGATATAAAGAATAACTTATATATAGAATTAAAGAATCCACACGAATATGGTTATCAACTAAATAATTGAAATGTTCAAATATTATTAAAACTGGAAAGTTTCACTGATGATTTCTTTGATGAAGAGAACCTTTGCGGCACGGCTATTGTTCCTATGTGCGTAGTACCTTTTATGTAGTGCAGCTTCAGAAAGAACTACTACAAAGCCAGTCTCGGTGAGCTTATGTACTGTCATAGCCAGAATACAGTTTCCCAGTTTTCTATCATGGTTATAAAATTGGGGAAACTACTCAGTTAACACCTTATATTTGTGAAAAGCTTGACTCGAGCTAATAGCATAGTATTCTTTACGCAGTGGTTTCTAGTTAAACTGCAATTTGTTATAATTACACACACACAAACACACACACACACGCACACACGCACACAGATACACACACACACGCACACACACACATTCACTCCTTATTTAGCCGCACAATTTTACACTTGAATGTTGAATTATATTTCATATGCTTCAAACACCAAGCGCACACATCTACATAAAATAGAGAGATTATATTAATAGGCATCACACGTACAAAGACCCATGCATAAAAGTCTAATGCTACTGAATGTTTATCTTACGACTGGTGTTTAACGCCCCTCGATCTGCGTGCGACGATTTTTACAGTTCAGTTTTAACAGAATATTTATATTCGTTACTGTAGGTGTAGTCTTTAGGCTTCTCTTAGTTCATTCGGTTCGGCTTCATATTCACTGATTGTTATTTTTCTGCCTCTTCGTGTTATTGGTTTTGGCTTTGTAGATGGCAGACATGGTTTTAAGTTGCTAGTTCGCTCAATATTTATCAGGGAATCACGATAAAGCAGTTCTTTTTTAAAGTTTATTTTCCTATGTCTTTTGGTCAAATTTGTTTAGGCATGATTTTAATCAAGTTTTTTTTTCTGTAAAAATTAAGGATCTATTTATAATAAATAACGTTTCATGTCTGACTCCTTTAAGTGTAGCTCCTTGAAAGTGCCTGTTACAGTAATTAAAGATTTTATTTTATTTCATTTGAGGTATTTTCAAAAATTGTAATCGTTTCTGTTAATACGTTTTTGTGTTTATGTAAACATGTATTCCATATATTTGTTGATACGTGTGTACATCATATTTGAATCATCGTGGTTAGAATAGTTAGTATTATATTGAAGGACGTGTTGAGAGAATTGTAGTTTATCAGGTGTGTGTTTATAGGTAAGTGTGTGATGTGCATGTGCTGTGGTCAAGTGTTTTTTCTTTTTTACATGTGTGGCTATGTATAATCCCAAAGAATTTCCAAATGGGATAGTTTCAAGAAATTTGGACAACGATTATATGCAATAAAAAATAAACAAAAGAAAGTGGTGAATGTGCTTTACATGTTATGAATCCATCTCCACTTTTAAAGATTGAAATTATAAACGGCACTACACTTCAAAACATTCAGGGCACGGTAAATGTAAAGGGTATATTAGAAAGCAAAAACTGAAGCGCTCAAGAAACAACCCGGTAGCCTAAATGCGTTCTTTTCTAAAAGGCAGATAGAAATCAAAGAAAGCGTACGTGCAAGATATATTAGTAGCGGAAAAGTTACCAAACATCATAAAAACGATGCCGAGAGTGAACTTGTAAAAGAGCGTGTTTTTCCGCTTGGGTTATTTAACTACGTTTGACATGATTAGCTTGTTTTGTTGAACAATCACAAGAGTTTGCAATTAGAAAATATAAGATGAGTTGATTAATTTTCAGTGTCTATCGACTAAGGCATATATATATATGTATATTAGTCGGCTTAGCAGTAAGGTTTCATATGTTGTATTGATAAATCATTTTAGATCACTGACAAATTACAGTCGAGACAATGAATGACGCTAGAACAGTATACAACATGTATGTAGTTGTGAAGAAGGCAAGAATATAGTTGAATCCCCTGTTTCAAAGGCTCGTCAGCGAAATAACTGGGATGGGGGTGACTCTATCAGCAGCTGGACCTCAGATAAGCTTTCTATCGAAATTAAAAGAAGAATTAACCGCTTTTGAGTTTAGCAAACGATGAGATTCCAATGATTCATTACACAATTTATAAAGATAATTTACGTGCTAGGCCTGTAAAATTGGAAAATTATACACTTGTAGTTGTTTCAACCATACATTTTATAAAATCCTGACCACTTAGCCATTACCAATTCAAAGAGGTCTTAGGAAAACTTTGTATGGCGATCTGGTTTCGTATTCTGTAGTTCACTGGCAAAGTATAGAGAGGTGGTTCAAAGGTTTTATATCCATTGAGAAGACACATGCACCTTTTTAGAAATGAAGGGTATATTTGTTCCCTATCTAAAGGATAGTAAATGGATTTGTGACATTGCATTTCTCGTAGATATTGCACCTTATTAAAAAAATCTCAGTTTAAAATTGCCAAAGGAAAATCATTTGATTCGTGATACGTATACTGACGTCAAAGCTTTTGAAACAAAACCGAAAATTCCGGTGAATCAACTCAAATGTGGTGACTCTGTCCATTCCCCCACGTTAACCACTTACGTGGGGGGGGGGTGATTGAGTTAAGTGAGTTGGAAAATGAACTGAACACCTGATTTAAGAACTTCAAAGACAAAGAAGGTAATTTTGAAATTTTTGTAAATCCATTTAATGCCAATGATGAAAACAGCACGAAAGGAACTAAAAATGTAAATAACTCTTCCTTTAGAACGCTGCCCTAAAATGGTTTGCTTCGTTCGGAGATATGTCAGCCGTTTAATAATATGTACAAATGCAAATAAGGCTTTTCTACAATGAAAATAATGTCGAAAAGTAGGTCGAGATCGGCAGTTATTCAACTCGCATATAATTTATAAGTTGCAACATTTGTCAATATTTGAGAAGTAATAAAAGCACAACATCAGGTTTCTCCCTAAAATTCGTGAATAAATTATTTCTCACTACGTTGTTGTATGCATGTTGTTAGGCAGTGATGACATTTTCGGACAACTGCTTATGATATGTGTGATAACTTCGGAGCTAACTCCACAAAGTCAGCATCTGTTGTCACATTTTACTGCATTTCTTACATCTCTGTTCCCTTTGTACACCGGAATTTGATTGATATTTCCTGTTCCTGGATTGCAAACGCATACCTTTCAAAGTGGGAGGTAGTAATCTGGTTGTTGGTCCATGATGGATTACTCTGATTCTCAATGTTACTATTATCTCTGAGCTTTCTACTAACATATCCATGCGTGGTCTTCTGCTCACATACGCCATTTCTTTCATCTGATGTCATATTGCGGTAGAGTCATGCGACTTCTTTCGGCATGTATTTAAGGCTATCAGACAAGAAATGCTGCTCAAAGAGCTATGAAGTTAGCGGCCTCATGTATGCAGTTTTACTCAAGAAATGCACTTCGATACATGTATGTATGTATGTAGATAGGTAGGTATAAATATACAGATATAAACTTACATACGTATACATATAAATGCATAAATGTTCAGATATATGCATTACATAGATTTGTCCATATATACATATATCTATGTACATGCATACATACACATACGCATACACATATATTAATGTTTGTTTTTATCTTAAATTAAAATAAAAACAACTTTATTACCGCTTTACTTGTTTCAGTTATCAAACTACGGCGATGCTGGGGAACCGATTTGAAGAACTTTAGTTAAATAATCTACTCAGGTCCTTATTTTAAGGCCCCATAACTATTCCATCGTTCTCTATGCGGAATAGCTACGTTATATGGACGTAAACACACTAACACGTGTTGTGAAGCGATGGTCGGGGAGAGATACATACACATGTATGTATGTATGTATGTATGTATGTATGTATGTATGTATGTATGTATGCATGTATGTAATAAGTTAAAAGACATAATAAAAGCACAAATACCATCAACATTACTACTTTTAATAAAAAAACATCATCAACTCTCCCTAACTGTCTTTGTCTCTCTTTCTCTCCTTCGCTTTTTCTTTCTCTCTGTCTCTCAGTCGGTCTTTTCCACCACCCTACTATTACTCTCACCCCAACATGAGCAATAGTAGGAGTGTTAATTAATACTGAGAGAGAATGGTCCAAGTGTGACACATTGATACACAGAAATTAGTTTTCGCTTTTATTATATTATATATATTGTTTTACTTTTTTACTTGTATCAGTTATTTGACTGCGGCTATGCCGGAGCACCACCTTTAGGTGTTTTAGTTGAGCAAATCGACCCCCAGACTTTTCTAAGTCTAGTACTTATTCTATCTGTCACTTTTGCTGAAACACTAAGTTACGGGGACGTAAATACACAAACACCGGCTGTCAAGCCTTAATGGGAACAAACGCAGACAGAATAGCACACGCACACGCATACGCACACAAACACACACACACACACACACACACACACATATTACAGACTTTTTTCAATTTCTGTCTACCGAATCCAATCACAAAGCTTTGGTCGGCCTGAGGCTATAGTAGAAGAAAGTTGCCCAAGTTTCAGCGCAGTGGGACTGAAGCCAGAACCATGTGATTGTGAAACAAGCTTCTTACCACACAGACCCGCCTGCACATATATGTGTGTGTGTGTGTGTGTGTGTGTGTGTGTGTGTGTGTGCTCGTGTGTATGCGTGTGTCTGTGTGTGTGAGATAAAGGAAAGTTGTTCATTTTGCTAGTAGCGGTAAAATTCAAATGGTGTAAGCCTTTTGTTTGCTTGACAATTGCAGCCAACATAATTTGCAACTAGAATTCCATAGAAGTGATATTGTTATATGTAACATGCGACGAGAGTTTAAATGTTCATATTTATAGCATATTAATATTGATTTTATTACACGGTTAACTCTATTGATTAATTAGTCGTACGAAATATTCAGAATTACTCAACATCATCTGATGTATATTGCTATATCATAGAATATAACGCAGATTATTTAAGAAATAGAACTTAAGTATCAATTTTTAAGGAATATAATTCAGACTTCGAAAGGTAAGTTTGATATAGTATTGTTGTTATCTCCAATAGATAGTCACTATTGTACAATGAAACTCTTTGAATAATCTACAAATACAGTTTGGTAGGTGCTACAGTGCAAAAATCCCACGGTAGGCTGTTTCGAATTAAACTCAATGCTCTTCGTCGTTGTTTTTAATGTGATTTGCGAAAATTTATGAACGATACGTACTCTCACTCCATATCTTTACAAATTAGTGTTATTAACTGAAAGAAATAAGTAAATATTAGACCTAACTGAAGGGAATAAAGAACAGAAAAACAACGCAGATTCATACATATTCTTTATGAAAACATATAAATACCGGAGTTTTGGCGCAATATTATTTCAATAAAAAAAATGTGATGCACGATGTTACTAATACGTAGCCAGTATAATTAGGATAAAAGAAAATAATCTCATTTTGTCCATTATATATATTTTTAGATTATCAGGTTTTTCTTACATTAATTTCCAACAAATATGTTGTCGTGACTTACAGCGGTTAAAACGAAATATATCATGTCATGATTTCTATCTGAAAACATAAAAATCATTAAAATTTTACCAAAACCCAGGAGACCATAATAACTGAACTCTATTTTTGTAATGATAACCGCTTAAGATAGGAATTTCACTTTTCGAACTTGCCAATTTATCTCCTGATATTTTCAGAATTGCAACCAGTTTCAGACAGCTACCAAAAATGAGCAATGGTGGTTAATGTATAGAACTTGTCCACACACACACACTAAAAATTGTAATGTAGGTTAATAACCAACTGATTCGAACGCAACATTTCTATTCTTTCATATAGTTCAAAACTTTTCTAAATAATCCACTCTGTGCTTTTAAGTTATTTTATCATTTGCTTTGTTCTTACAATTTGCATTTCAGAACTATTTTCACAATTATAACAGTAAAATAAACATATAAATGCAAGTACAGGCGTATGGTTAGACAATTTCTTCGCAACCATGGACTTTAGTATCGCTAAACTAGGTCTGGTTTATAGTAACTGGGCCGCTTTAACAGGAATCACTTTGTACGGAAGACAACAAATCCAGCCCCGAAATAATTGAAAACGGCCCTCCCTATCGCAGAAAAATTATACTAGATGATGGAGGCTTCTAATTCTTAGTTAAACAAACATGAATAGTTCTCCACTGTTCATTTCTGAGAAAAGTTTTCGGTCTGCAATTCAATAAAGTCCTTTAACAACGTTTGAAAATATGTCAACCATGGATCTGACAAAAAACCGCGTTGTAGTTACGCATTTTCATCAAGGATAATCCCTCAAAGCATTTTCTTTCCTCTTTCCTCCTCATGAACATACTCCAGCATTCAGCAATTTTCTGTTTACTTGATACATTCCGAGCTAGTTTAATTCATTCAAGCAACCAATGCGCCTAAATTACATTGTCTAAGAAACGCAAAGCTTACAATTTTTACCACGCTTTTACCAAAATATTGCTGTGCCGTTGGTTTCCATCCCAATAATCTCATGGAAATACAGGCAGTGTGGATGAGGAAAGAATAGTGTTCTTGTTCAAAGACAATTTTCACAGGATCTAAAGTAAACTACACGCTTTGCAACATGAAACCTTATATGTACGGCTTTCTGTATAAGAATGAATTTCAAGTTCATTCTAGAACATCCGAAAAGTCAGTGGTAATGTATACAATACAAGCAGAGAGAAATACTTTACATTTGGATTCCTGGAAAACGATCACAGCCACATCATCAAAACAGACCGGGTGAAACCAAGTTTAGCTGCAAGTATATATATATACAATTAAACCTTGGGAGAGGCATTATGCCGGTAATAAACACACGCACTGGTTCAGTCCTTTATTAATTTATATATTTATATAGTTTTTTGTTAAATTATTTCATTGCACTCTTGCAATCTCTTCAGTAACTTGTCTCTCCACTTCCATTTATCTTGAATGTATGATCTGGCGTTGTTTTGGCGTTGTTCACACATATGATGCGGAATATGAACGTAAATAAATTAATTAAAAGGTCTCTATCTGATCTGATATAAACGAAATTGTTACAAACACACATATGGACGCACATACGTACATATAAGCACGAACACATAAGTGCGTGCACACATATGAGCGTGCACACATACGAGCTTGCACACACTCACATGCTCATACCGAACAGTTTCGAAACAACGCCAAAACAACGCCAGATCATACATTCAAAATAAATGGAAGTGGAGAGACAAGTTACTGAAGAGATTGCAAGAGTGCAATGAAATAATTTAACAAAAAACTATATAAATATATAAATTAATAAAGGACTGAACCAGTGCGTGTGTTTATTACCGGCATAATGCCTCTCCCAAGGTTTAATTGTATTCCTTTCAACACACGTATCCACATCAAGAATCTTGCACACGAAATACACATACGATATATATATATATATATATATATATATATATATATATACACATGCACATACTATCGGTTCCAGATTTTAGCACATGGTCATCAAGTTCGGGGGTGGAGTAAGTCAAGAATATCGACCCCAATTTTCAACTGATACTTTACCGACCCGGAAAGGTTGAAATACAAAGTCGACCTCGGCGGAATTTGAACTCAGAACGTAAAGACAGATGAAAATACCGCTAAGCATATTGCCCGACGTGCTAACGGTTCTCCTAGCTCTCCACCCAGTACATGGACATAATATTGACTTGCCATACTGGTGTGTATCATCATCATCATAAGGGCACAGACCAGACATAATATAAAGGCACTAAATCTGAAAAGTGAGGGAACAAAAAGTGATGGGGAATTGAGATGGTGCATGTAAGTGTATGTTTGTATCTGTGCACTTGCCTTCGATTATATGTTATGGTGTAAAGCTCTCTGTTGATTTGCTTTTCTTTACTCTGTAAACTTAATATTGATTGGATAGACAGTGATGGAATAATTAGTATTAGACTGAAGTTATAGCAATGGTCGTTTTAATAATGTAAATCCATTAGCAGCGATGCACCAATCTAATTGCAGTTTATTAACCTATGAAGGAGTTAAAGCGTATACTTTTGGTGGGTAAACGAGGTCTATAAATCTTGATACTTGGCCCAGCGAAATATATAGCATTCATGTCACTTAAGCTCTACTGAAGGATATACAAGTTTTGTAAAACACTATTTTCCTCATTACCTCACTACAAATGTCCATGAAATCTACGGCTTTGAAAAAATAATAAACTGCAGGTTGTTATCAGCCATCCTAATTGAATCAAATCGATTTTAAACCTTAATATCCAGTAGGAATCGTTTCAATTACATACTTTTTGTCAACGTTAAACCTACGTGAAATCACGTTTTGTTGATATTTCTTTTCAGATTTCATATGAACTTCCGAGTATTCCATTTTAGAAGAGATCTGAATTTCCTGTTAAATTTTCTATAAAGTATTAACGTTTTAAAAAGGAAAGCATATTGAAAATTCATTTCTCCTCATCTATGAAATAGAATTAATTTTTTCTAAATGATAAATGGTATATACTTTCAAATGGAGGAAGAAAATCTAAAAATGTCATATAACAAAGTATTGAAATTCGTCTTTGGCATTATGCGTGTCCATATATACTGACATCCTAAATCCATCTTTATATAATGTTATTAACTCCTTCCCACCACCACTAATATTTTTGAATCTATATCACCTCTCCTGGAAACCAGTCAATATGTATATATACACAGCTTAAGGCGCTGAAGTGACAGGATTTTTAGCACTCTAGGCAAAAGATTTTACCGGAATTTTCGTCTGTGAATACGATCTGAGTTCAAATTCTGCCAAGGTCGGTTTTTCCTTTTATCCTTTCAGGGTCGATAAATTAAGTACCATTTGCGTACTGGTGTCGATCTAATCACTAGCCCCCTCCCTCAAAATTTCGGGCATTGTGCCTAGATTAGAAACGAATATGTATGTATACACAGCTTAAGGCGCTAAACTGGCAGAATCGTTAGCATTCGAGGCAAAAGATTTTACCGGTATTTTCGTCTGTCTATACGATCTGAGTTCGAATTCGTCCAAGGTCGGCTTTGCCTTTTATCCTTTCGGGGTCGATAAAATTAGTACCAGTTGAGTACTGGCGACAATATAATCGACTTACCCTCTCTTCAGACATTATTTAGACAAAATCTGAACTAATGTACATGCTGTTTAATGTTTAAGCGCCCTTATTGTGTTTCATTTTTAGATCCTAATATTTCGCTGTGTGAAAATTTTGCAGTTCATAACTCCTTGATTCAGAAACACATTTATTGATGTTTTGAATTTTGGCTTTTATTGCAGATATTTTAGATAAGTTGTACATTTTTTAGGAACTGAGATCGTAAGAATGTCTCGAATCCAGTCATAGGTATTTCACGTGTCCGGTCAATAACATGCATCAGAACTTCTTATTTACTTTCTCAAAACTATATCGTTGCTATTATGCAAAAGTGTCGTACGTCCAAATTGCTTTTTCAGAAAACGAAAAATAGTTTCACCATTCCATTTCTTTTTACATTAGCAACAGTTTCAGCTTAACAATAATACTTGTTGGGTGCATAAAATCGTAACTCCGTGCATGTATGATATTTTCAGTTAGAAATATTTTTACAAAACTGTCGTATGTCAGACTTATTACACTTTGAAAATATGCTAAACCATTGTGATACACTCCGATAAATTTTCATACCTTGGCATCTGAAGCAGCTGGAGATACAATGGTTTGACCAAAATAACTGGCTATTGCAAACAGAATCAGAGATTGAAAAAACGCATTTGGCCAAATTTGGACATACGACAGTTTAACATAATAACAACGATATATATTTTGTTTTTGTGAACAAGAAAATAAAATAAAGCTGCACATGTTTAATATAAATCAGATTTATGACAATTTCAGTACACACATCATATAGAATTTTAATAATATGTGGGTGGTAAATAAAATATAAACTAAAAATACTATTAAACTCTAATATTCGACTTAAAGGCTTCATAAGACGTATAAAACTATTTCACGCTTTGTTTCTTTGGGCGCTGTATATATCCTGACATTTCTCGAGTGTTGTCACAGAATATATTAATACTGAGAAGCAGTTTCACCTATCGTCATAGGTGAAACTGCTTTTCAGTATTCCATCATTTAAGAATAACAAGCAAATAATGTTTCCCTAAATATATTACATCACATGCAAGTATACGATAGCATTTGAGAAATGAACGAACTAACAAGGTAGGGTCTATGCTGTCGCTCGACATGCAATACTTCGCGTTCAAATATTCTTCAAAATCTATACAAATGTTTTCAAATGTTTAAATTGAATATTTAATATAACATAATAACAAACAAGCCATGATAGTTATGGCAAGAATAGCGGTGGAATTATATATTATTGGTATTGAAACGCATCTCTCTAGGCACATGCGAACGCTGTCGCAGTACGACAGTTGCTACACCCCTGACAAATACAGCCCCCCAAATATTTGCAAATAGTCCAGAATATAAACACTTTATGAGAATAATAACACGGTCGACTACAGCAACAACGATAAAAAAAAAAGAAACAGTAAAATAGTTACAGATCCGTGCAGAATTCATATAAAGTTAGGTTACACGCACAATTAACTTTCAAAAAATGATCAAAAATAAACTAAGACATTCGTTATGATACATAATTATCAGTATTAAAAATATTGCTAAAATAATCAACAATGTCCACACTCAAGTAGTATTCATTCAGATAATATTGCAAGCAAAACTTCGAACGACAACCATACTTAATTATACATAATAAGATAAATCACTGCAATATGAAGAAATCACTGCACTTCTGTTATTATGAATGTGAAATCATAATTTCAACAACAAAACCCAAGAGAAATAACATCGTACGAATCCATCACTCTCTGGTGCAGTCCTTGACATCATTAACCCAAATTTTCTCCTCTCCAGATCACAACGTAGAATCATACCGTGACCTTAACCATTAGAAAACAAGTAATAAACTACATATATTTATGATGAGAGACCAAGACATATCTTAGGAAGTTAAGGTTAGAAACATCCTCAACCTACCGGAATTGAAAATCACTGATGTGCAAGGCGTATTTGTGATTCGAAATCTTCGTTGACGCTGGCATATCCAAAGAATGGAGAGTTACTAAGACAGATATTTTACACTCAATTGTCTGTTGATGCGAAATATCGGTAGTTACATGTAAATCACAGTGGCTGGACAAGAGCCTGTCGAACAAACAGATTCATGCTTCAAACCACAACACATTACATGTGAATTGTCAACAACATCTATCGCAGGAACACCAAAAGTATTAATGATGATCATTTTACTGTTAACGTTTAAACCAAGCAATAAATCATTTAACGCGTATAGCAAGGCTATCATGTATTTCTAAAGACATAATTAAACTTATGTATGTCAGTTATGTACTCATATCTCATACGTATCAATACTTTATGATATACTACTGGCAATATTTGTATTTGCATAGGTATTTAAAACCAACAATTCAATTGCTGATATGGTTTAATTTACGATACTTCATGAATTACTCTCAGTTTCTGTCATGATGTCATAGACAAAATGAGAGAATATTTAGAGGACCAATTTCAAATAGGAAGGAGGGGAATATTGCCTAGCTTCGTTTCTAGATGGAAAAGATAAAAGTAGAGGTGACGAAAACAGAAAAAGCGTGGAAATATAAAGTAATTAATATATTCTTGGGAAGTCATACACATAAAGGAAACAGAGAACAAACACTGCTCAGCATTGATAATTAGTCGAAAAGTTCTGTTGAGTGGTATGTTATCTATATGACTGCTGGCTATTTTTGGATATTGTCTCTAATTAGACGTAAGTGTGATGCTAATGCTATTCCAGTGTGTTAGAAGTACTTTAAAGTGAAGCTGTAGTACTTATACAGTCAGCTGTTCTTGAGTTGTTGATATTGCTTATCACCAGGTGGACCCTGATTTGGCAGGGCTTTGATCAAATTCCGTCTCAGCCGTGGACCTTCCATCTGTTTAGTAAAATACCACAATCGCTAATTTATCCTATCTATACATGTCCCCGTCTTCATTTTTGACAGGATAAAGCTTTCGAAGAAAACTGATTATTTCTTTTTGCATGTTGCCAGATTGTGAGATGCAGTGTGTATGAGCTGCGAATTTATTTTTCTTTATCTTCTAAGAATTAGGTTATCACAACTAGGGTATTTTAAACACCACTTTAGTTCCAGTTTTGCTTTGAATAGACCTAAGGTATGCAAGGAGTCGATTGTAGGAGTAGTGAGATCCAACAAATTTATTCAAACAGATACAGCTTGTATTTACCTAGGTGATAAAAGTGCTGTGTATTCCTACAGATTTTATTTACCACAGTTACATATCGTGGTTAGTTTTTAATCTGGACTTATTCTAATCTCTCTACTGGATAGTCTATGTCTACACCTATTGTTACTGTTGTTGTTGTTCAACCACAATTCAGCCCTGACTGCGCATTCCAGTTTTCAGCTTCACATCATTTTAGGGGTATACAGGTATATATTATTTTAATACTGTAGTATCTGTATATATTTTCATAAAGACAGAGATGAGTGAGTTAGCTGTTCTTTCTTGTCGGTCATTTGACTATGTAGTTTCTTCATTAGTTTCGATCAGATCAAGATAGTTGGACTTAGAATGTTACCCATTTTTTGATGAAACGAATTATGTCGACGTGTGTTGAAACAGTTTATGGATAGTAGCTGAGCACAAAAAAGACATGGAAATTGAGTCTATTATTATCTGTATATAAATATGTAATATTTAAGGTGAAGGGTTATAAGAGGCCAAATTTAGTAAGCACCGTCAGAAATTATGTAACAGAGTGCGAAACGGGTACAATGGGCTGTTTTATTAATTTATTTATTTAAGTTTAAATAATCTACATCCTGTCTTTCTTTAGTCAGATAATTAGTTATTAGGTTATCGACAGAAATTCGAAAGTTTAATACAAATAACGTTTTGGCAACAGGTTGCACTCACATGCATTTTGAGATCACACTTTGCTTTCCATTCTACCGGATGTAATAAGATTGGGAATTACTAACGCATCAAAAAGCAAAGACAAAACTTTAGGAAACTGATGGTGTTCAGCGTCTTTTCCATCTCATACGTACTTATTCAAAAACTCATGATATTCTAGAGATTTAATACCAATATATCATGCGACTGTTTAATGGAAATATTGTATGAATATATGTGAGTCAATGAGGAAGAGTTGGTCAGATTGTTCGACAATTTGTAATAGCAGGCAAATCGCCCTCAAATCACACACTACCAAACTGAGAAAAAAAAAGACGTTAGATAGTGTGGATCTGGTTCTCCAACACATAACAAATGAAAGCGAGTCGGTTATCGCCGGAGTACCTTTGTTTATAGGACTCCTTGATCCAGACTGACCTCAGGTTAAACACAATTAACAATATGAATTTGTATTCCCTATGAATGGGTAGGTTTGTGCCAGTATAACATCCCATTTCTATAATAACAACTACATTTCAACTTTATATAATACTTTATTTTCATTTCATTCGTTATTTAAGTTATTTGGCCGCAAACCCCTTTAACGTTTTTCCTCGTATTTACGTCGGAAACACAATGACATTTGTTTCAGACCTTTGGATATATTCCCATCGTTTAGTTGCATAGCGGTAGTTGTGAATCGTATCTAATAATAACGTGTTTTATTTAATCTAATAAGACGTTTTAAAAATAGCCTGTATCTAAAAAGATAAAATAGTAGTATCTTTTATACATGTCCATCATCGTTCTTGAAACTTATTTTGCGATAAAGTCATGGAAATCTAATGTTTTGGTTATGTATGAAGGTTATTCTAAATTAGAAGTGTAGCAGCCAAATGGAACAGACCCAACTATTTTCCTTCTTTATTTATTTCAGCTTAAGAGACAATCTGTGTCCTTTCAGGTAATTTTATATATTCCAAATTTTTAATAGCCTTCAGATTTTCACTATACTCCAGTTAGACATATACAAATAGATATTTAAACAAACGGTTACTTTATAAAATAATCTACAAGAGATTATAATATCATGAAAAATAATTTTCCGGTATTCATGTCCATGTTAACATTTCTATATTCTGGATATATATATATATATATATATATATATATATATATATATATATATATATATATATATATATATATATATATATATAAATATGCATATGTGTGTGCGTGTATGTGTGTGCATGTGTGTGTGTGTATGTGTGTGTAGTCAGCACCGGCATTGCTCGAAATACGAGTCAGAATAACTCTTAGTCACGGGGAAGCAATGGTCTAATGACTGACAAGAGGGCTAAGTTTCCTTGTCAGTCATTAGATAAGTACTTTCTCGTGGCTAAGAGTAGTTCTGATTATTATTTTTAACAATGCTTGTGCTGACTGGCACTCTTATTTATTAAACCTAGTGACGTCTATGCTTCTGCCTTTTCGTTGTAAAAGGTAAATAAGCCACCATAATATATATATGTATATGTATATATATATATATATATATATATATATATATATATATATATATATATATATATATAATTTTAGTTGATACTTGGTATCAATAGCATTATTTTTTGTAAGTTTCTATCGGTTTACTCATGGGTTTATTGTATTTTTGTTGTGGAAAATATTCTGAAGGAATTTCTTCTATGGAAGGCCTCTGAAGTATCTAGGTATGTATCGGCGAAAATTACACTAGGAAAAAAATACGGATGCATGTAAAAAAATATGCACCTCTTCGTATTCATACATATACATACATAAACACACACACACATACATACATAAATACATACATACATACATACATATATATATATATATATATATATATATATATATATATATATATATATATATATATATATAGAAATATATATAGAAATATATATATATATATATATATATATATATATATATATATATATATATATATATATATATATATATATATATATATATACACATATTAAAGAAATATGTGCATGTTTATGATGTATTTTCGGAAGCATCTTACCAGTAGTAGAATTTGCATTGGTTGTAATTCACTTTATTATCCTAAGCAATCAACGGATTGCTGGACGAATCGCTTGGTCAATCAATACATCTTCGTCATTTGTGATTACTGAAGAGACGTTGCTTTACTGCTCCAAACTGCCACGATGTATGTAAATAATTAGCATATATATATATACATATATATATATATATATATATATATATATATATATATATATATATATATATATATATATATATATATATATATATATATATATATATATATATATATATAGGTGAAGTATATTTGCCACTTAAATGTGGCTGACCCCTAAGGGTAGATGTTACTGTTGCTTTTAGCCCCAGGAGAACATCTCTTCCAGCTGGCTATTGTTACACATCTGTGTCCTGTCTGTATTTGCAAAGGGAAGTCATCCTTCCCAACTTGAACTGCGATACGTACGGACTCGAGCTTCTGGGTATTTACCCGTCCTCAGCGTACGGCAATCGCCGACCTTCGATGCGAAAGATTTCCCGATGCAAATACATATATCTTTTTCCAGTGAAATTATTCACGGCGGTGCATCAGCATGGCCGCATCTCTAAGCTGAAACTATAAACAACAATAAACAACAATAGATATATACATATATATATATACATATATATATATATATGTATATGGGATAGATTCTTGGGGTGAAGTGTTTGAATTTACTAGCCGATAAATTTTGTGAATGCCTTCCTCATGTGTTTTTGATGTCGCATGGTCAAATCCCCATGAGTATATGGACACTTTCAAATTTATCGTACATCATGCTGATGATCGGAGAAGAGTAGCTTTATACTCTTAACCGTGAAACGTCGTACATGATTAACTAAAGGCAGGTTTGTTTTTGCTTTTCTCTTCTGTTTTTGTTCTGTGTGTGCCATAAATATCGCCATCCGTTAGAGAAAAAATTTGTTGTTTGGAATCAGTAGTTCTTTGACTGCTATTTCTAAATTTTCAGTATGTTGGTGAAGCAATTCATGCTGATCCCTATATATTTATGATTATAAATGTTTTTACTGATAAAGGTTTTTTCATACTGAACTACTTGGCAAAATTGTTAATTATTAATTTTATTACTAATTGGCAATTCCCTGCCCTATATCTGTATATATATATATATATATGTAGATACTCAAATTAAAACATAGGTCGTGGCAGATTGTATACATATATATATATTTTTATATGTATACATGTGTAGATATATACATACATATATATATATATATATATATATATATATATATATATATATATATATATATATATATATATATATATATATATATATATGTATGTATGTATATATATATACATGTAAATAATCAAATTAAGACATATGGTAAAAAATCAGATATTAATTAATATCGATTTATTGCCCGGAAGCTAGCACATTGAAAGATTCAGAGAGATTCAGAAAAATATCTGAGATCTTAGGGGATTAAAGTATATGTTTATATATAACGATGACCACTAAAGTGGACATTTAATGAGCTAGCTACGCAGTAACCATTTTCTGCAGAGATATTTCCGGAATTAGCGCGCCAAAACGAATACATTTGATTTTTATCATTACGTTGTAATTTGCAGAACCATATACACGTTCGATTGTGAGAATTATAATTTCCTTGCAGTCGTGCTGAAGAGGGACAGATATTCTCGGTAGGAGAATTTTAATTCCGAAACCTGTGCACGAATAACAATGTTTTATTTTATATATGTAATTTGCACTGTCTTGACCGCATATGGTTTGGTATTTCGCTGAATTTCTTTTGAGAACTATTAGGTTTTAGCAGACACAACATGTGATCTTCTTGTAGCACATTAAATGTCCACTTTAGTGGTCATCGTTATATATAAACATATATATGTAGATAGATAGATAGATAGATAGATAGATAGATAGATAGATAGATATGAAGATTATTTAGACACACTCACACAAACACACATGTATATATGTATATTTATATTGCTACTGTATCTGAGTTTGTCTTGCGTCCCGAGTGCCAAGCAACTGCGATCATGAAGCGAAGCAGTTGATAAAATTCGGATCGCTAGATCAACTCTCACTTTCAAGAAAATAAGGCTTTCTTTCGGCAGAAATCGACATACGCGTGCTTGTGTTAGCGTGTGTATAAATAAGCACACACACACACACACACACACACACACACACACACACACACACACACACACACACACACACACACACACACACACATGTATACATACATATACATATATATAGCAGTACAGGTATGGTAGAAGACCTTTACAAAAGACTTTAGGCTTGGAATGACCAGGTATAAATACCGTTGGAACTCACTTCCCAAGGTACAGAGAACTTATAAATATATACACCATTCTGCTTAAATAATGGAACTGCAGATACAATATCCTTACGTATCTCATGTCTTTTCCATTCCTCCACTTCACTCTGTATTTTATATCTTCTCTATAATAGCTATTGCTTAACCATTTTCTCGCACCGTCTCCGATGAAGGGATACATAAAATATGCCGTAAACAACTGTAAGACCTCTTTATAAATGTTCTAAAATCATGTATGTATATACATGAGTACTGTTTTTGTCTCCGAACTACCACGCACAAGAGCACCACAGGCTACGGTAGAAGACGTTTACTCAGAGTGCAAACGGAAATACTTATCTGCTCATTTTCTCCTATGCCCCAAGACTTGTTTTTGTCTTTGTACATTTGTTTTTATTTGGGATTTTATATTTAATGACGATAAAAGTCATTTCTTAAATATGTAGACCTATGTTCGTTAAGCTGTTGAAATTATTTGAATTATCAGTGAAAAGTCTTCTGCAGAATAGTGAATACCGTCTTCTTATAATTAGTATAAATTAGATATTCAGCGAATAGTCTGTTCAATTAGGAACTAACCTAATACAGAATGCGCAACGTAATAGATTTGCGTAACTGTAAATTGCGAGTATTTGGGTTAATATGGAAAATTATGTCGACTTGCGATAGCAATGGAGACTAATTTGAAAAAGTTGGAAATTTATATTATATGGTATTTTTATGATACCCGATTTGATATATAGAGTGTAACTATAACAATATTTATATTATGACAATTAAGTGGTTAGAGTGCAATCACATTTAGAGTAAACGCTGTCCACCAATATCAAGCTATGATTTTGGCATGATTAATCACCTAGATCTTTCATATTGTGAGAAAAATATATTAGGCAGGAATGATGACGATCTATCACATTTAACCGACTGATATAGAATTATCTTTTATGTTGTATTGAATTAAACGTAGCTTGTTTTTTTCTAATGCTATCAATTGAGAGGATGAAGCATGATTGTGGTGTATCACGTACTTAACATATTACAAACGTTGTCTATAGTAACGAAAACTATTTCCCTTTGATCCACAATTGTAAAGCTAAATTTGATGGATGGGAAATTTTAGTTATTTATTCCTAAACATATATTTTTTATTGCAAATTCAATTTCGTAACAGCAGGGTTCTGCTTAGAATGAATATTTTTTAATTAAGTAGATTTTAGAGTTGCTTTGTTGTATTGGCAAGATTTTTTATATGAAGTGTAAATACGGAACCAGATTGACATTGCATTTGAAGTAATTTCAATAGATTTACCTCTCTAGAAATCCTTGAGTAGATATTGATGAAACAATGGAAACGTTTCCTACTTGCCTTTACTCATCACATAACCCATAGCCTCTTATAATTGCGCTCAGTACTTCTGTTGTACGGAGCTCAATATCTATGATATTTACGCAAGGCTTCACTCCAGGAAACCTTACCAAACACAGCTGTTTTATTCTTGCAAATTTTGAAATTTTATATTTAATTTGCATCCAACGTTACCATCACAGACACACAGCTGACAATTATCTTTGAAGTTGCATTTCCTCAGATTAGATTCGGCACTGTGGTTGCTTGTAATAACTTTCGTGTTTTGCTAATTAATAAAAGAGGCGAAGATTTCACAATAAGAATAGCTAACTTTCAGTGTTCTCCTTTTAAAAACTCTATAGAAGTTATAGCTAGATTGAAAATGTTTAGAAACTAATTTTAAGAATGTAAAGAATAAAAAGTTTTGAATGGTACAACAATGCACTATAATACAAAAAATGGACTATATACCTGTTGTAATTTAGTTATCTATAGTCCGATGATATTTCGGAATACAATTCCTTCTTCAGATATAATCTTTTCTTTTTTCAGAAGCGTCTCAGTAGTGGTCTCACGAAGCTCCTTCCGGAATTCCTCATATATTAGTTTTTACGGCAATATTAAATGCGGTGTTAAACTACAAAACTTTCCTAGTTCTAGTGCTGCGTGGTCTATTATTGTTAGAATTAGTTTGACTATATTGGATCTTCTCCGAGAATCCACTTTTCCTTAACCTATTATTATACGGCGCGGAATTTTGAAATGCTGTCTCATCTGAAGAAATTGATG